>NW_010263633.1:31958-63222 GCF_000690775.1 Eurypyga helias | reverse complement strand
GGTCCTTGCCCGCAGAGCGGCCCTCAGGGTCTCCGTGCCGGTGTGCTGCATTTCCTCGTGCGCTGCTTCAGCGGTACGGAAGCAGCTTTCCGGTGTCCCGTGGGTTCCTCCCACACCCGCCCTGGTCAGAGGCGCGGAGCTACAGCCCCGTCAGGGTCGGGGTCAAGCACAAAAGTGCTGCCTGTGCCCCTCTGTGCTGGTTTCATGGTGCTGGGCACATTGCGGTCGAAGTGCTGTGTCATTGTGCGAGAGAGCTGGAAAGAAGTGGAGGAGAAACTTGTTGCATGTCAGCTAGGGAGAAGAGGGATGAGGGGTGGAGAAAAGTGTGAAAAGGAAATAATGTGTTCTGTAGTTGTTCTGAATCGAGTATCTTTACCTTTTGAAGCACAAATGTTTGAGCGTTGGTTTGCTTTTCATAGGTACAGTTATATTGAATGAGGAAACTAAATCTGGACTAGAAATTCTTCCCGGAGGGGGTGTTGAGGCACTGGAACAGGTTGCCTAGAGAAGTTGGGGATGCCCCATCCCTGGAAGTGTTCAAGGCCAGGCTGGATGTGGCTTTGAGCAACATGGTCTGGTGGAAGGTGTCCCTGCCCATGGCAGGGGGGTGGGACTAGATGATTTTTAAGGTCCCTTCCAACTTAAACCATTCTGTGATTCAATAAAACATCTCAGTGTCCTTTTACAGTTATAATGTTGAAAAGATCCTTATTAGGGCATGGTTGTTTTCTATATGTTCTCACTTCTGGGAATTATGGCAGGCTGTGGATAATGAGAAATGGTACAAGAAATGGTAGAGGAAATGTCAGTTTTCTTTCTGTAATGTCTTCATTATATGTGATTTTTTGCGGCCTTACAAACCTTGGATGTTTTCAGTCCTTCAGTAGCAGTAAAAATAGTCGGTTTGCACTTACTGATAGCAAAAAGTTGTTAACATAATAGAGATGATAACTAAACGGAGAAGACTGCCCCTTCTTTTCCTTATGTATTTCCTAAACAGGCAAAAAAATGTTTATTTCATTTAATGTAAATTAAGTATGTGCAGTAGGGATGAAGGAAGTCTTTGAAGCTTGCTTCCAAACCTTGGGTTGATCAGAGCACCAAATTATTGTTTGAAGAACTCATAAAAGAGGCCTGTTTAAATCTTCAAGTGAGACAATAGTTTTGAGATGTTACAAAGAATATTCAGACCACTTTGGATGTTATCTTCAGTGCTTAGAAAAGAATCATGATAACTGTGTGCCTAATTGTTCTTTCGAATTAAAACACAGAAAAACTTCTGTTCTATTACTCAGCTTTTATCCAAAGGAAATTAGATAATGTGAACTTATGTTAAGGAATAAAACCACTGACTTCTTGGAAATTTATTTTTTTCAGACACAGAATTTTTCTTCAAATGATTTATCAGATCAAGTTTATGTTTTGAAAACAGATGTGTCCTGTTTTTATAAGACTTTATTTGAAGGTTAGCATAAGTAAAGCATGATAGGCTCAAGTGTGAGTGAATTGGTCACTTAGGAACTTCTTGTACAGCACTTTTCAGAATGTAAAATGTAATATGCAATACATATAATGATAGTGTATTAGGTTATTTTAATCCTTTACTCCTAAAACTGGTTTTTTGTTTCCTTTCCCAAGTGCAAAATATGGCAATTGGTGATCAGAATAAAATACTTTTTTTAATGAGTCCAGCCATGAGAAATTTATCAAAATGGATTTTTGTAATGTTGGTGAATATTAGTAGTACTTAATGGTAGCAGGCTCCCAGATGTTCTTAATACTTTAAATCCCAGAAAATGCTATATTATTTTTTATTTTCATTTAGCCACAGGCATATAATGAAACTGGGAATAATAACTTAAGTATGCAATTCTTGGGTGTGATGTCAACAATACAGCTACTGTAGAATCCTGTAGCTATAGCGATGAGAATGTAATTTAGGCTTTACTTTCACTCCTTCCCCTCAGCATGGAAGATGACATGGGCCTTTTTGACTCTTCTTCACTCAGTGTGATTTGGAGCATGTTTTTGCAGTCTCCCCAACTGACCTTTTATGATTGAAACTGCTCTTTGTTGTGCCGGATGCTAGTGACTGACTTCTCAAATCGGTAGATCTGCCTGAGATGCTTCTACATCTGTAGCTAGAAGAGTTTGACTTTGTATTCCTTTTAAACTGTTCTGAGCTTTGTTTTTTGTATCCTTGAAATCCAGATAAACAATGTGAGTGGTAAAGCTTTCATTTTGACGAAAAAATAAGTATCCATTGCATATAAATAGGCAAAGCTGTACTAAAATAAATCTTTCCCTTTGAGCAACTAGCAGTACAACTATATGAAAACAATGTGTGGGTTTTTTTTTTTAATACTGCATTTTTTTTCACTTTTTCTTCCTTTTCTTCCCAGATCTTCCTTTTGCTGTCCTTAGGACCTGTAGGATTTCTGTCATCTTTTCCCATTATATAATTTATTTGAGTAGGGAAGTTTAATTGTAATGCCTTCTGCATGTGTGTCTCTAATCAGTTACAAATGGATTTTTCCTGACCTGGTTAATCTCAAATATTGTGTTGCCTGTCAGTGTTAGAAAAAGGAGGAGAAAATGTAAGAATGAAGGTTGGTCCTTGCAAAGTTAGTTGTTCGTAGGGAATTTAGTTTTTAATCTTTTACCCTGCTAGCTTTTTTTTTCTTCTTCCTTCATCATAATGTTACTTTGGACATTAGCCCTCAAAGGTTTCTCGGGATGAGCAGCAAGGTTTATTGAATTGTAAGGAGAAGAATACTGTTATCTTTTTAAATATGCTAATAGGCTTTGAAAAATACAAGATCACAAGTGTCAAAACTGGGGGCTTCTTATTTTGATAACATTAGAAAAACTTGGTGTCTGTCAATAGAAGAAAACTGAGAAACTGCTCCCTGGTGAAGTAAACTGACTTGTATTTGCATAGTGATTTTGAGCCTTCCTGAGTTTTCATTTTCTGTTATTTTTCTAAACTAGCTAGTTAGTTTGCCCTTAATTTTTTTTTAGTAATGAAGCATTAAGTTTGTGAACAGTAATTTGTCAAGGGTGATGTGCCAGATTACGTTATCGTAGGAAAAATAGAAATGAGGCTAGCAAATGGACATTTAGTATCTCGCCTCTGTAAGGAAACTTCTGCTGTTTTGAGAACCCTGAAGTAGCTGGTTACGGGTAGCAGTGCTGTTTGCAGGTGCCTCTCTCAATTTGCCATTGCTTCTGCATCACAGATATGTTTTTGGCGTTTATCCATAACTGTCTGCATCTGATGGGAGTGAACTGAGGATCTGTGTGTATGTGTTTTAGGAGAAGCATTTAATAAATATTTAATTTTTTTTAATCAGAAAAAAGTATTTAAATACAAACCTGGAATTGCACAGCTTTTGTTGAGCTCTTAGGAGTCAAGTACTCAATATTGCTTTCTTTTTACTGTGGCGCTAGAGCTTGTCCATTTCTACCCAAGATCTCTCTCATGAATGTGTACTCATGCAAGCCATCAGGTCTATAATGATTGCTTTTTACCAAGCTGCATTTTTATTATAATTCAAGAAATAGAAGAGTGTGTTTTTTAGCTCTTCCTGTGTTTTTATTCATAAACACTTAACAAAAAAGTCTGGATCATATTTAAAGAGTGAAATTTGTAACCAGCGGAAGTCTGCTTTGCCCAGAGGTAGAATTAATTCATTGATGAGACACGGTACCAAAGCAGTGCAGTATACAATATTTACACTTCTCTTTTTTGTCCGTAGATTGGACTGGTTTAGATGAAGATGAAGATGCGCATGTCTGGGAAGACAATTGGGATGATGACAATGTAGAAGATGATTTCTCCAATCAGTTAAGGTAATTTTATTTTTAACTTGCAATTCTGGAAGGTGGGCAAAATGTTAAAAATGGCATTAATATCTGAAAGTTTGAAGTCTGCTTACTTTAAAAAAGTTATCTGAAATAAATCAAAGCTTTGCTTTGTGTTTCTCTGTCTAAAGTCTTTCAGAACCAGACTTAAGGCATTACAGCACAGTGAAGTGTACTGATCATCATTTTGTCTTTTAGTAAGTGTACTGTGAGCACTAAAATATGCCTAAAGTCATTGACCTGTTCAGGCTTTTGCTGTGCTACACAACTTAAACAATACAAAGATCTCTGCAAACTGCAATACGTTTAACCCTTTTTCACTTGAACACAAATAAATCCTTTTATGAGGATTTTTCTACATCAGTGTGAAAATTCTGAATTGTGCTGCAAAGATCAATGGCAAGGGATCCAGGATTATTTCTTCTGTGCTGTACGGTATGCAAAGTGTGGTGTTTTTTCTGTACCTTCAAATGGCATTGCTGTTCTTTGTCCAAATGGACAAGTTTTCTAGACATCAGTTACGTATATTAGCATTAAGGTTCCCTTCTTGTGTGTGGTGAGCATGCTGTGTATCAGCAACAACAGCAAACTAATTCATAGAATCGTAGAATCACAGAATGGTTTGGGTTGGGACCTTAAAGATCATCTAGTTCCAACCCCCCTGCCATGGGCAGGGACACCTTCCACTAGACCAGGTTGTTCAAAGTCCCATCCCACCTGGCCTTGAACACTTCCAGGGATGGGGCATCCACAGCTTCTCTGGGCAACCTGTTCCAGTGCCTCACCACCCTCTCTGTGAAGAACTTCTTCCTGATATCTAATCTAACCCTCCCCACTTTCAATTTAACCCCATTGCCCCTTGTCCTGTCACTACAGACCCTTGTAAAAAGTCCCCTCCCAGCTTCCTTGTCGGCCCCTTCAGGTACTGGAAGGGGCTATAAGGTCTCCCTGGAGCCTTCTCTCCTCCAGGCTGAACAAGCCCAACTCTCTCAGCCTGTCCCCATAGCAGAGGTGCTCCAGCCCTCTGAGCATCTTCGTGGCCTCCTCTGGACTCGCTGCAACTGGTCTGTATTCCTCTTATGCTGAGGGCCCCAGAGCTGGACGCAGTACTCTAGGTGGGATCTCATGAGAGCGGAGTAGAGGGGGAGAATTGTTCATCATATGCTTTAAAAAAGTGATAGAGATTTGGGTACCTTTGGATCCACTTTCTTTGTTGCTTGTAGTTTCAGGTAATCCTTTACTGGTGCTTAATTATAATTTAAATTGTTTCAAGCATCAATACAAATCACACTTTATAATTAATCCCTCAGTATGTTGCATGAGGAGCAAACTGTTTGTAATACAGCCTGGTTGAACAGTTCCTGGGCCGATTTCTCTTGTACTCAGGTGAAAGTGATACGTAGAAGATACAAAAATAGTCTGTTGGTATAGTTCTTTCTTGTAAGATTGAAAGGAGTTAAACTGTAATATTGGAAAAGAAGTTGATACGTAGTGAAACAGTCTTTCAAGGGATAGCATAATTCTTGCTAAATGTAGATGATCTTGACAAACCATCAGTAACTGTGCTGGAACTGTAGCCTGTAGTGTTGGTGACTGCGTACTAGTGTTGAAATGACAGTCTGTGGTGTTGCTTGGTTGCAGCCTGTTTTTATTTAGTCTTTAGAAAGAAAATGCTGCAGTCCTCCACATGCCACTAAGTATGTGAACTAACCTGAAATATCTTTTGATATTTGGGCTACTGTATCTAGGTACCTATATGCTAAGGCCAGAGGGTAAAACGGGGTGTAGTTCTGGCTGGTGTGTTTGGTGGCAGGTGACAAGCAAAGTGGGGACAGGGCAAGAGTGATAATGTTAGCAGTTGCTGACTTGCTGTCCTGGCCACAACTAAGGGGAACAAAGGAGTCCTTTTCCCCCAGAATTGTTCTCTGGAAGGTGCATTACACAAAGATCTAAAAACAGTGCAGTCTGGTATGTTATTTAAAACAAACAAAAAGTTAAAGTTATTTTGGAAGTCCATGCGTTTTAATCACTCGCTAGTCTGAGCTCATTTGACTTAAGGAAATCTTGCAAATAACTGGTATAAGACAGTATTTTGTGTGTTCTAATGTTTCTGGAGTTGCTGCAGGCTCACACAGTGCTGCTTTATGCCAAGTAGTTGTACTCCAGCTGGGTGGGTCAGGGGACAATAACTATGATTAAAACAGGTATTTGAATTTTTCACTTAGAAGTCACTTTTATTGATCTAAGATATTAAGCTGAGGTTGAAGAACTGTAGGGTAAGTGAGGTTAAGGTTTTTGGTATGAACACCAAAGCAGTGTGACATGTTCACAATATTTCTAAAATGAATGTGTATCGTGCAGTATATTTAAATTTTAAAAATGCAAATGTCTGACCATATTTTTATGTTTTAATATACCTCTCTCTATACAGAGCTGAATTAGAAAAACATGGATACAAGATGGAAACCTCATAGTTTTTGCTGAATATGGAGCAGTTTCACATTGAACTGTGGATAGACTATATTGAGAAGAAAAGGTGGAAAATGAGAAGACAAACCTAGTCTGCTGTCTGCTTGGATTTATTATTGTTTTGTATAAAAAAATAAAGTTTTTAATCTTAGCCTAGTCATATGTTCAGCCTCTACTAACCTGGTAACTTGTATTTCAGTTCTGAAATGCCTCGTGTGACAGAATTTGTGGACCAGCCTAGAATGCTCCTAATGATGGCATTGTACCAGCTCCCCTCACTGGGAACTGGATGAGCGTTGCTGGAGTGTAGACGCGTGAACGCTTCTGTCACAGGGGATGTGGAGCTGTCAAAAAGAAAGGAATTACTCATGTATTCCAATTAAAATACAGCAGGGATTGAAAGGAGTTTTGGGGGGTGATAAGGCTTATTTTGCAGCGAGATTTTGTTTCATGATGACCTGTTTTATTTTAGTTAGCAGTTTCGTGTGGGTGCCAGTTTGATAGGCTCAGAAGATAAAACCCACTTTCAAGTGCACCTTACAAGAGCAGAAATCCAAACTCTCCAATCTTGTCCTCATTTCTCAAGCCTGTCAAAGAGGAGACCTCTCTGGAGGTGAAAATTTCTCTTCTCGTGCTTATAAATAAGCACGAGAAGCCTAGGAATCGGCTGAAATTGCCTCCAATTTGCCAGTTACAGCCGTTCACCTGTATCACACACAGGCCTGCTGAGAACGGAAATCAAGCTTCCAACTCATTTCATGGAGGCCAACAAATAAATAATTGCCAGATAGATGCAGCAGTAGGGACTGGATTCGATTACTCTCTCAACTAGAGAACAGAAGGTGGAAATTACAAAACCTGTTACCAATGTCATGAATCCTCCCCAAAGGAGCTGTTAAAGCTGGCGTACGCAAAGACGTGGGGAGATACGGCGATCCTGGAAGTGTGGGCCGTGATTGCAGATTAAATACATTCTGAATAAAGGGGAAAATACGCCTGTGTACTCATGGGATTTGCATTAGCCACTTGCCTTTTCAGCAGTTCACTGTAGAGGTGGAGACGTAATTGTTATTAAGATGAGCTTTCAGAATAAAGGTGTTAGTTGATGGACATGTGGTAATGGTATTAAATGCCTTCACTTTGTTAACTGAGTATCCTGTGTTATAATCACATTTATTAATGCGCAGTGCTAGGAAGCTTTGCCCTCCCCAGATTATTTAGGTGGTACTGTATTTATGCTGGAGGCAAGGTGCGTTGTGACCCTTGCTGCTTCCTGAAGACTGAGACCTGTTGCTGTCTGAATGGTTCTGCAAAACTGTGTTTCGTGTGGTGTTGCATGCCCTCAATTTGTCCAGTTCCATGCGGCTTGGGAAAAGAAAGGGAGGCCCTTTCGGGTAGACTTGCCCTACGCTCAAGTGAGTGTCTTGTTTGGATTGAGTTGTGTGGCTCATGCAGCCCAGCTTGGTGGGATATGAAGTCCTGGAGTTTGTGTTTTGACAAGTAACAAATAAGTCCGTGTGTTGAGTGGCAAATAGCAGTGCAAACAGCCTTGAGTTTGTGTTGGGAGTTTAAGAAAAAAGCATGTTCAGTGCAGTTCTGGGATTGCTGGTGTTAGTAACACATCAATATTGGCAAGTTGAGTAATGAGGCTGACCAAAAGAAGACGATAAGAGAATTATGGACATGTCTAGTGCAGCCTTTGGATAGGGACAGCTGCTTTCCATTACAGGATTCTGGAAACCTGGCTCCAGCAGCCCTGTCCCATCCATTGCTAGTAGCAGGAGGAAGCCAGGGAGGCAGAAAGCATCTTTGCTTCAAGAAATCATAGTTTTTGCGGAGCCATCGTTGCATTAGTTTCTTTTTCTGCTTTCTTCCCCAAGCAGGACTGGAAGGGAAGCCTGGGCTGAGGTGCGCTGGTGGCTCTGCACTTGTGCAGCAGTGACCTTCAGCTGCTAGCATGTGACCTGAAACCCCCAGCTGGAAAAACAGCCGCAGCAGTTTGCTTTGAAGGTCGGTTTGATGATACCGTCGTGTAACGCTGTCTGCATTACGAGAATGTGTTGCAAAGGAGTAAACAAGTCACCTGAGAAGCACTACGGGAACGTGGCTTCTTGCAAAACGAAGCGCTTCATGGAGGGTGATGGCCTGTGTAATTACCACTGTGGTCTTACTCCTTTTGCCCTCGAGTTTACTGCACGGTTGTATGGTTCCTCGTACACTAGGAAGCTTAAAAATTACCTGGGAACCTTTCTGTTTCAGATTGGCCATTTTATTTATTTCTAAGAACTTTAAAACTCAGCTGGTTTTGAGACAAGCTGAAGGCTTTTTGCCCTTTTCATCTTCAACAGCTTTGGTGTTCTAGGGGCAGGTTGAGGTGGTTGGCCAGCATGTCACCATAGCAATTCACCCTCATTTACCTGTACAACTTCGAAAGGGAACTGGTCTTCCCATGTGCTTGGGGGTCTGAGTTTTTTAGGTTGGCCATGCTGGGAGAGGTTTTCTTTGGAGGTCTTTCCAGGATGTGTTCCAGTGATCCTGGTAGCTGAGGAAAGGATGAATTCTGGGAGGTAGGAATGCTTGGGGGTGTGTGAGGGAGGGCATGCTGAGAGAACACAGGATTTGGGAAGGAGGGTCTGCAGCCTGGCATGGGTGGAAATGTGAAGGGAAGGAGGTTTGGCAAAGATCGGAGTGAAGGAGAGGTTGGGCATTGTAGTTAGAAGTCGGACAACACGTGGAGGTGTGCGTGTGGCGATCCTCTGGGCATGGGCTGCTGGGTAGCCTCTGTTCTCAGCTGTGGGAAGGAGACTCCGGTCACAGAAGTTGAGGTTGCCCTATGTTTGGGGACCTTAACCTCACCAGCCTGTCCCTCAGTCAAGCTGTGAGACTCCTGGACACGGCATCGTCGCTCTGAGCTACGTGGCGTGTGCCCACAGCTCTCCACATGACGGCTGAGGTGGCCTTCTGCAGTGCAGGGAAGGTTGACTTGCTCTGGCCTAGGTGCTGAGGCTGTGCCAAGGCAGAGCACTGTTCAGCTCACTCGGGAAAGCTCTGCAGGGTACCTGATGGCTAGGGAGTGTGGTGGTCTGGCGTTGCCTTGATCCTTAGGGAAGTACACACCTAAGAAGAAATGGCAAGTTGCAGGTAAGCACACGGAATGGTGAGCAGTCGGAATGAAGGCTGTCTGGAAAGCCTCCAGTCTCTGTCTCAGAAAAGCCCTTGCTGTTCTCCCTTCGGGTCCCAGCCTCCCTCCGCTGCCTTGCACAGTGACACAAACAGCTCCCCAGATGCTTTCGGCTCCTGGGTCACAGGGCGTCCTGTTCCCCGCTTGTACCAGTCCACGTGGTGCTGTACAGAACAAACGAGTCGGTCCCTGCGTGCTTTGCAAATGCTCCGACACGTTTTCCACCATCCCCGGGAGAAGTGTTTTCCCCTCTTTGAAGTGTGTGCTGATTTTAAGTGCTTGGTATGAGACCCCAGGACCTCGTGTTTCGCTCAGTTCGGTAGTATATAAAATGCTCCGCACATTCGAATGTTTCTTTAGCTTCGGTTACCGCTGTGCGTATTCAGCATTTCTGCTGGTCAGGATTTATGGGGTATCAAGTCAGCCACCCAGAAAAGGAGGAAGACTTATTACAACTTTTGCTGCCTTTGTAAGGAATGAGGCAAGGACTCCACAAGTCGCTACCTTCCCCTGTTAGCTTTTACTTGAACCTTATTTCTTCTTATCCTGTTTTTTCTTGAACACTAATAAGTCCCCCAGGGGAGGGGGTGAGCATAGGAAAATAGATGATCATAAAATTAGAGACTATGGGAATACATACGTATGGAAAAAACCAAGTATATTGCGCAGAGTTCCAGTTCCAGCATTTCCTATCTGTTACGTGTCTGACTTTACAGCCCTGATAGTAATCTTTTAATGCAGGTATTATTTAACGTTTGCATAATGATGCAGCTAAATCTGATTTAATTCCAAGGCATTCAGGGAAGTGAGATTGACGCCCAGAAAGTTTTTGTGATGGAATTTTACTGAAGAATGAATGTTATGTAACATTTCAAACACACTGAGATCCTTCAAGATGAAGTGTGCGATGTAAATGTTAAATATTTGCAAACTGCAATTTAACAACCGGTTTAAAATCACAGGCAGTATTCCAACCTCTTATGTGGGGTGAGTGAGATCCATTGTCAACTGAGAGCTAAGGGCAGCGAATGTGAGATTCATTAAGTAATTATATAGGAACATTAATTTCAAATTATCTTCAACAGTTGTCTTCGCGATTAGTAACCAAATTAGGCGACCAAACAGTAAGGCAGTTTAATACTTTTAATAAATGAAGGCATTTGGAGTGATTTACATAAATCAGATGATAAACCCTCATTTAATGGACTTCCAAATGCTCCCTGCCACCCCTTCCCGTTCACCTTTGCACATTTCCAGGATGTGGCTGTGCTCTGCATCTCTGTGGCTCTCACTGCATCGTGCTTTTCTCAAATCCTTCCTACGTTGTCTTCCTAATAAATGGCCAGACTTTCTGGAATTTGTTAGCGTGAGCTGGAACCTGTTAATGCTCCCGAATCTGCAGCGCTGGGAGGCATGGGGAAGGAATGGAGCCACCATTGACATGGCCCCCAGGAAAATAAATGGTGAATAAAGAAAGCAGATTAGGGTATTGGGGGATGCCTGCCTACAGGCAGGGCAGGGAGATGAAAACCAGCCCTTCGGCAAGTGAATGGATCACATGTAATGGATAATGACCTGCCCTTTTCATCTTTTCTGCAGCGAGCTGAAGGCTCTTAATGAAAAGGAACAGGCATTGCTCTGGATTTACAGTGCACCTGATGGAGGCACCGCAGTGGGATGCGGAACTGGCCCTGCTGATACTCCAGCCTTGGGTTCCTCCTACCATGAGGAATATAAAAGCGCTTCCTTCCCAAGGGGGCTGGGAGTCTGTGAGAGAGGCAGGACAGGGCAGCTGGGGAGGGTGGGTGGTGGGCTGTGTTTTCCGTTCTTTGCAGTGTCCGAGCAGGATGTGGTGGAACGATACAAGGCAAGCTTCTAACATCCATTATGATGGACGAATTGTCCCAGTCACAGGGCTCTTTCAGCAGTACTGTTATGTTGGCAGTAATGTTGGAACCTAAAAGTGTTTTTCAAGATTCGGGTAATGAATTGATGCTATGTGGCCCCTTTCTCCCTTGGGGAAAGCACTGGGGCAGCTGGCTGGTGCTAGCAAACCCAGAAAACAAGTGTGTAACAATTCTGCCCATGCTCAGCTTGGTACTGCTTCCTTACATCAAAGAGAACTGGTTCAGGTCAGAAATGCACGAAGAGGTGAAAGCTGTAGAAGAGATGGTTAAATCTGACTCCAAAGTGTTTAAGACGTTCGCTGTCCTCCCTTCCCACGCCGTCTGTTGTGCCCTCTGTGCAGGTGAGCGTGAGCTGGTGCTTAAACTGGCAGAGCTGAGACCCAGGCACATTTTCTTCCTGGCTGGTAGACCTCTAATGTACCCAGTAGCATAGATGGATCCATTAGAAGACTGTTGCTTCAGTGGCATTTTAGGGCATATTCATTTTTTCCTGGGTTGTATTAAAAATGTAGGATGCAGTACGAAGTGGACCTCATCCGACAGGTATGAGCTCTGTTCTCTGGCTCTCACACTACAGGGCCCATCTCCTGAGCACTCAGGACTGCAATCAGGCCTGGCTTTTCGGTCTGTTCAGTGCCAGGCTCTGGCTGCAGCTCATCCCTGGTACTGCAGAAGAGAACCAGGATGTGCAGGTGTGGCAGCAAGACGGGTGCTACTGCGTTGTTGCCTCGACTTCAGCCTGGAAACGTAACCTTCTCCGGCCTCTGACTTGACGTTTCACAGATGAAGCATTAGGTGCTAAGAAATGTAAGGGATTTTATAAAAATGTGCATTTGATTCTGTTCCTTGCTCAGCTACTCTATGATCAATGTCCATTAGATGAGAGAGCAAAATACTGTTTGATTGCCTGTGAGCATGGGTAAGATCACGTTGGTACTGTACATCTTTCCCAGGATATCGTTTCTAGGCATTACTCGGATGAAGCTTGCCTCATCGGAGACTGTCTGACCCCCTTTGTAGGTGCTTGTTGTTTGTACCAGGAAAAGGGTCTGGCATGGGGTAAGCCATCAAGGTATCGCAGCAGTTAAAAGAGTAATTATAAAACCAATGGGTAGAGATTTGATTGCAACCTGATGGAGCTGCAGAAACTGTGTGACTCATCTTAAATATATATATTACAGTTATAAATAGCTGCCTTTTTTGCAGTTGCAATGACATATTTAGAAATTGCTGTTCTTATTTTTAAGAACAACTTTGATGCTATACAGACATTGGGGGCTTGCAGGTTACATTGTTTATTGAGAAAACACACACTTTAGCAATAGCTTTCTGTCACACCAGGCATGCACGGTGCTTTTATGAACACAGCATCAGACATGCCCCCCCTGCCCTCAGACTGTCAGGGAGACAGAAGCAACACGCAGGATGTGCTGCAAGAGAGGATGGAGTGGGTTGCGATGGCCACTGGTAAACCAGCACAACTAATGGATGTCTGGGGGCAGGCAGAAGAAAGGGAAGAATGTCCTGAGTGAAGAGGTTAAGATGAAGCAAGGGACACTGGTTCAGCTTCAGTGGTTAAAATGGGCTGGATCCAGGTTGCCCCTGGATTGAAAGGGCTGATGCGAAATGAGCTTTCTTCGTAGTTTGAAGAACGGCATACCTGAAAGGCATAGGGATCTTGGTCAATTTGTTTCATCCAGAAGACAGCTGAGTGGTCATCTGATCGTAGTTCTCAAGTTCCTTTATGGAGAAGAAGATTGTCCTATAAGGCAAATGACTTTTTAACCTCACAGTAAAGGCAGAGTAAGACTGAGAGATCGGAAGCTCAAGTTAGCCAAATTCAGGCTGTACATTTTTACAGCAGGTGCTGAATCAAGCCATTGAAAGATTCTGTTTCAGTCCTTTCTCACCCTGGCTTACCTGTTCTGCTCAGCACTGTGGTGTGCATGAATAATATGCAATGTGACTTTGTATTGTACCATCCCTAAGCTCTTCCACGACAGAGGAGTCTGCCTGCCAGGCCCTTATCTCCTGCTTTAGCTTAATTGGTGTCAAAGGATGTGTATCAGTTTCACATTGGAGTGGGATCAGAACCTGGAGCCTGAGAACACGAAGTAAAAATGGTCTGCAGCCTGAGGAAGCCACAGGGGATTGTTTGAGGTGTGTATGGAGTTGCCCCTTGGGCTGCTGTTCTGTGTGTGAGGGGCATGGGTCTCCTTTGCGCCTCCCTCAGGCGCCTGCAGAGGCAGGGAGTTAATACACATCTTTACTAGGTCCAAACTCCTCTCAAACTTTCAAAATAATGAGCAAGGTGTACTATTCCCAAATATTTGATGTTTCCAAGGGGCACTGGTTGAGGTCCAGTGGCTGGAGTCCATCCTGGCGGAAACTGTCGTGAGCTTCAGCTCTATAAATTGGGAACATAGACATGTTTTCCCTCTAGACCGTCATATTAGCAAGAGCACTCCGGGAGGTTCCTCTTTGGTTTTGCTGAACCCAGTTCCAGTAGGTGGAGGAGTCTCATTCTGGTTTCACCTGTGCTACTTCCACAAAGGTTTTGAAAATGGGAGAAAGAGGCAGCGAAGAATCACAGAACTGTCTGAAGAGAAGATTCCCTATAGCAGGAAATGTGAGTATTCTCCTGTTCCATATATGGACAAGGTAGCTCAGACGTGTCATGGTACAAAACCACCTCAGTACAGTGAAAGTCCCGTGTGCCTGAAGAACAGCCGTAAGACATCAGTCCAGAGGCTGTGTGCATGGAGTGGTCAGCTGCTGGGAGAGCCTGGCTGGGAGGAGCATCCCTACAGCCAAAGCTTGTCATCAGAGATGTGCCAGTGGCGCTGCTGGCAGGTGGATGTGGGTGTCCTGTTTTGAATGGGGAAATGGTCACAAAGGAGCATTTTTGCCTTCACAGGAGGATGTCTCCATGGTGCAGGCTGGTGACTTTCATGGCTGCAATGAGCCACAGTGATCACAGTGACACTTCAGCATCAGCTCTGTAGTGAGTGCCGTTAATCGTCATCACTGATTGCTCTTACTGAGACTTTAAGTGATTGGAGCAACTGCCCAGCGTTCACGGAAGGAGTTGAACCTCTTCAACTACTGCAGGAAAATCTTGGAAACAAATAGTTTGGGAGGGGATAGGGTAAGTAAAATATTGCATTAGTAGGTTTGGAAAAAAACGTGAGGAAAGAAAAAAGGTAATTGTAGAGACAGCAAGAGAAATGTGGAAATGCAAAAGAGGTAAAAGCCACAACAGCCACTGAGCTGAAGCGAGTAAGAAATGTTGAATTTGGGCTGGCACCACCTCAGAGGCAAAGGATCTGGTTTTCCTGGAGGAGTTACGTGTTGCACCAGGATGAATGCTTGTGCTTGATGCCCATGCCTTGAGTGCTGTGGGTGTTTTGCCGGTGTCTGGCATGCAGAGTGGCACCAGAGCCTGGGTTGTGCCTCTCTGTCTATATGTCAACATACCTGTTTTACACAGTGATGGCAAGCTCCCAGGTGGATGTCCTCTGAGGAGGAACCTTTCCCTGGTTAGATACTCCTGCAGGAGATGTTCTGGTTTTGCTTACTTTGAAATGTTGGAATTAGCTGCTGGTTTTCCAAGGCCACGTTGTTGTGCAAGCCATTGCATATCCCCACCTGGGCACACCCTGTGGCATTAGCCAGAATGTCTCTGGACAGAAATTTTTATTTTTCAGAAAATACGTGGTTTCTGAAGCCCAGAGTCTCAGTGGGAATGTACCATGTTGAGCTACACATTTCACCTCTGAGATCAGGATAAACACAGAAGACGCTGGGAGACTGTACTAGTGTTACTGGCAACTCATCCCATGGCAGGGAGTGGGTGGGTGGAGGTCGCCTTCTATTCTTCTGCCTACCACCCACCAGTGGAGGACCTGTGCCTCGGATGTGGGGGCGACAGCCAGACCCACTGGTGATTCACCAGGTAGGGTCTTTCTCACTTGTCATGCACACTTTCAGCAGCTCCTGGCTCTGTGCTGAGGAAACGGTAATAAATGAAAATTCCATATTTTTGGGGATCCCATACTGCGTATTCAGGAATATTTCTGCTGTTTTAAGCAGCTCACAGTCTGAGACCCTGTTGGTCATTTTGTCTGGTAAAGTTTGCTGTACTTATAGCAGTGTAGTTCTCAATATTTTCAATCATCCAACACTTACGTATCTGAAATTTGTATCTTCTGATAAAAGATACCTCATTTTTTTGCTTTCCCCTTGCCAAAACAGTCTTGCTCAGGTTGCCAGAACTGCCTTTTAACAGGCTTACAGACTGCAGGAGAGCTTTGACCTCAGTACCACCCCCATCCTCCCTGGCTCTCAACCCAGATGGGTCTGTATTTTGTTACATCTCCCATGGACCTTTCATACTCCGATCTGCCATCTGTCCTTCCACCTTGGTCAGGGGATTTAGTAAACGTAGTCGCCCACATTATTTTAATTTCTAGTGCACAGGGTTGAAAACTCCCCTCACTAATAAATGGAACAAATGATGTGGAGGGGTCTCTGGCCAGAGGAAGGGCCACAGAGCTCCAGGGCACCAAACAGCAGAGAGGAATCACAGGCTCCTTTTGGCTGCCACCTTGGTGGGGGCAAAGGCAATGGAGTTGAGAGAAGAGTGGATGTTGCCTTCTCAGTGGGGTCAGCACTGTGATAACAGAATGTGCTGTTTTCAATATTCCACTTTACTGCTACCACTGCCACTCTTATAATTAGCAAATAAGTGAATTACATGCTATTAATGATCACTAGAAATTCCTATAAGACTTTACTATTAAAGTGGCCTTTTATGTTATCAGAGGCCAAGGCTGTCTTTGATAGTCACCCATTGCTTCAGTGCCTTTGAAGTTGCATTTCTGTTGCATTTGAAACAAAACTGAGCAAAGGCAATATTACAGTCACAGGCCTGTGTTTGTTTTCATTGGGAATGCATTAGCATTTCAAGGAAAAGAAAATCTGCCTAAAAATCACCGGAGCGATGCTCAAATAAGGTTGTGAATTGACGAGGTGGAAATCCATGCTCCCGGTAATGAGATGGAAGTTGAGTAACAGCAAAGGGAACGTACATAAAACAGGAGGTGTGCAAGAGCTGCATTACTATAAGGGCCATCGAATCACACAAACGGTGTCAGGGAGTTGACACTGCTGATTTTGCTGGAGATTCAGCAATTTAAGTAACCTAATCAAGTGTCATAATTGATTGGAGGTTCATTTCCTCTCCTAGAAATCATTAAGGGTGGTCACTGCTCGCTAAAAGCATTTAATACTCCCCACAATGGAGCAAGGGCGTTTCTCCCCCTCGCTGACAGAAAGCCATTGCCAGCATGCGGCTGGGAAGCATGATGGCCAGTGGCACTGTGCTGCCTGCCATTCAGCCCCTACGAAGAGATGCAATGCCCCGCTATGTGGAGGGAGCCCTGCCGAGAGGGCGGCAGGTCTTCGTCAGCCGTTAACGAGCTGCCCTTGATGCCAGGGAAGGATGTGCAGTGGGAAGTGGCGTTGTGCCGTGTTGCTCCCTTCTTTGTGCAATGAGCCAAGATGTTGGGACTTTGTTACTCAGCTTGCTGAAACACAGAATTGCTGACTAAATCCTCCCCTCTGAGGCTGACAGCTGCCCCATCCAACTCCCACCCCTGCACAAGGGGTCATAAGGAAGACCTGACTTCTGTCCTCAGCTACATACACTGTGAGACCCTTCAGCCCCCGTGCCCGTTGGGACCTGCTGCCCTGTTTGCAAGGGAGATGGGAGAGGTTGAGCCTTTAAAGGCACTCCAGCCCCACACTGGTGATGTCCTCTGTGTGCCCTAAAGTCAGGCAGCAAAATCTCTCCATGGAAGAGCACAGCTCCAGCAAAGGTGATCACCATTGCAATGCTCTGTCTGAATCACAGACAAGTTCAGTGGAGTTAAATGCTTCCCATTTTACATCTAGAGAGCAAAACATTCCTTCTTTAATGTGTTTTGAAATAACCTTTCTTGGATTTAGCGCAAACAAGACATAATACAATCTCTTAAAATTTGGTCCATAGGAAAGGGTTTTTAAATTTTACTTTAAGCAGCACTTGGAAAATAGTCAGCTTTATTTTTAAATTAAATGTAACCAATGTTAAAAAGCTGCCATCCTTGTTAATCAGAATTTCTGACCTCCAAACACACAATATGGTCTCCAGTGAGCAGATTTCTGTGGGCTCTACAGAAGTACTTTCACCAGGTAGCTATATTATTGTGCCAACTTAGTGTAATCATTGTAATCAGCCAAACCAATTACAGAGTAACAACCTACGATACGCATAATATTCTAGGTATATATTAAGGATGTTCTTAAAATTGGTAGAAGTCCCCTATTTCAGCAGCAGGAAGAAAAGCCTTCATCACTATTTTTTTTCATACTTCATTTCAGTGAAGACTTAAATATAGTTGCATTTATATTTTGCACTTTGGAAAATATTTGTATTTTAAAATAACACATTAAAGCTTTGAGCCTGAAAACACTAATGCACAAGAGTAACTTTATTTATACATTAGGAATATTTTAGTCAAATGGTCTAATGTTTGCAGAATCAGATTCTGAAAAATAATGTACTATTTTATGTTGTACTACTATTGGTGCAAAAATTAATGGATGCATTATTTAAATCAGGCATTTAGAGAGAAGCTTTGCAGCTTGGCTCTTTTTTGCTATCATATTGTTGGAAGAAACAAGTAAATAAAATCTGAGAGAATGGGAATTGAAAATAGAGGGAATGAAAGGGAATTGAAAATAGAGGGAATGAAATGGAAACATGAAATATTCAAGATGTGAAGCGCACCTGCTTCAACCCAAGCTGTCCCAGATTCAGAGCAAAGGCAATTTTCAACCTTCCCTCTAACTCAGGATTTAGTATGACTCTTGATCCGTCTTTTCACATCTAAAAAATCCTTTCATCATTTTGGTGTCCATCAGCCCCAGAGGTCAAAGCTTCCCTTTCAGCTCTGATTATCACAGATGTGGCCTCATAAGAGTGGAGACCCCGGTTTTACCCAGGTCTGGCCTTTGCATTCAAACTCAAATGCCTTTTCTTCCAAAGCTCACACACCCCAATTTGTTTAATGCTCTGGGTATTAAGTACAGTCTTCAGAGAGAATACTTGGGACTTTGCTGAAGCAAGATCACCTTGAACCAGAAGAGCGAACGGTCTGGGACCCTGGAAGGAAAACGATCTACAAGCAACTCTGCTAGAGGAAACACAGCAAACCTTGCCCATGGGGAAATGAAATGCTACCCCACACATGCCAACAACAGAAGTGTTGGGTTAATCGGGCAGGTGAATCATGCCTGCTGCCTGGTGGTGACCTACACACAGATAACCACGTCTGCTTCTGGGAATGATCCTTACTAGACCTTTTATTAGAGATCTAAGTAGCTGGTAATGGGAAAATCCCCCATCTGCCTCAAAGCACTTCTTACCTTCTTTAAGATTGAATTTTAACCCCAAAGTTGTGGTACCCTTTTTGTTGCTGTTTCTGTCACCCTCGAGCAGCTGCTGTGGCCTTGGTGCCATCGTAGTATCTGTGGGAGAGGTCCCCATGCAGAGGCCGGGTTCGCAGCACACTCCAGTGGGTGCTGAGGTGGGTGAGCCGAAGCTCAGAGCCCATGTGCTCTTGGGTGGTTAAGCAGTTCCTGCCATCATTACTTATAATTTACTGGTAGCAAAATGAAACGTGTATTAAAAAACCCCAAACAAACCCAGCAAAAAACCCAACCCATTGCAGCACCTAGCTAAATAGGTTTTACCCTGTCCTGTCACTTTACAGTCACCATCCACTTTCTGTTTTGTGCCTGAGCCACCAAGCTCAGGCTTGGTGGAGACCGGCCCTCCTCGCACGCTCTTTTGGCAACACTTGGACGTTTCGCTCAGGCGTGCACGAGGGAGTTCCCAAAAGCAGCAGCAGAGCTGGTTGTGTGGGGAAGCTAGGAGTAGAAATAACGGTGACAATGAAACAAAGACACTCACAACCCTCCACCTAAAATAGCTGTTTGGTTGCATGAATTGTAGTATTACTGCTACTCCAACTCCTTCCCAGGCCTGAGGTCTTCACAGAGATGGAGAGGGGCAAAAAGGGATACTTGGACGGGACGTTTTGTGCTCACTGAACTGGGTTATTACTCTCCTGAGTAAATGCAATGTGGGCTTGTTGAGGAATAGAGCTGAGCTATTGCACTTTCTACGTGGCAGGTGGTTTTCTATGTGGATCATGATCCGCAGGAGCTCAGCATCCCCCATGAAGGTGTGACCATCTCTGGGTTTTCTGTTTTGGCTTTGCACCTGTCCAGTTCCTCTTCCTGCTCTAAACATTTTGGGGTAAATCTTTATTGTATACTTCACAGTGCATATATATTCTTTGAATAACGACTTTCAAAAAAGGTATCTGCCTTTTCTTCCTAAATAGACCTCTTTTACACAGCAACTACTGTGCATTTCTGACAGTGAATATGTAAATAGGTGAAAATGAAAATGCATCCACTGTCACGCAGAATAACATTGCAGCCTGAAACTTCAGATCCATTCAGGATGATTTGCTAACATTTGGTACTCCAAGCTGAAGTGCCAAAATTGCCTGTCTCATGCAATTTTCAAACATTCCACCTGCACAGAACGAAATAAAAATAGCTATCTTCAAGAGAGAGCAAACTTTATTTAACATGTTTTACAAAGTACTAAATAGCTTTCCTGTTTCAGATGAAGAGCAGAGAATACGTCCTTCGTGCTGTACTTGCTAAGTACTTGCAATATCATATATTCCATGTAGTTTCAAAGATACTATAACATACTGCATTGCTAGGATTATTTATCAAAGCCACATTCACATAACTTTGTATGATTCGTGAGCTTAGGGGGGAAAATTTATTTTCTACTGCTTTTAATTTCTGGAATAAATGAAATAATTTCCATTAAAATAATTTTGAAATACTAAAGTTTCCTCTAGTCTGCTTTTCAAGTAGAATTGCAATGATAGGCTCTTTCGGGTATCATTCAACAAAAAGCTGAATATCTAACTGTAGTCAGATATCTTTAATCCTAAGACTAGTGCTGCCTTCTGTAGTCTGGGTCTTCTGTCACACTGGAGTTTTTTATAGACACAGGCAATTATTTTTCCATATGAAAAGACATTTACAGAGTGTACTTCATAAAACAGAACTATGTAATCTGACAGGTGAAGAGTGACTCCTTATAAAGCCTATTTGTCTGTACAACAGCGATGTTTTTACAAAGAAAACCTAATTTCCGCAAGTGCAAGCCTGAATTACCAGGGACGGTAAAGGAAAGGCCCAGTAAGCCTTGTGCAATGGAGTCCAGGCTCAGTGCAGTGTTTGAAGCTCTATGACAATTATTTATTACTAATAAATATTTTATCTGAGCCAAGGTCTGTCCTTCCATTTCATAGAAACCTAGTCCATGAACATGCAGAACATACACACCATTTTAGTGTATACTACTTTCCTCCAGATCATTGCTGCTTTTTCACTGTTTTTTTGTTAGTAATAGTAAAGTTTTATGAGAAGGAACAATGATTTCTCAACATGAGTGAGAATTAGAAACCTTTGAGACCACTTTGCATTAGGTAATCTCCCCAAATAGCCATGCTTCCTAAAAACATCTGAATTATTCCTGTGCCCTTTAAATCATTTCAATTAAGCACACTTTCTCTTAAAATAATTGAAGGTTCCATGCCAAATTGTTGCTAATTTGCAGTTGATTTGTATGTGATGCAGAGTACCTTGGAACTGGATATAAGAATTATGCATTTTTTTCCATAGACTTGATGTGCTGGATCCAGGTCAAAACTTGTAGTCAGGACAACCGACCCTGGAAAACACGTACTTCTCTACAGCAGAGGGAAAGCAGTCTTTTGAACGGGGGATGCTTGATTTGTGAATATGACACAGTGCAGACTTCCTTGCCATATTTCCAGCATTTTGTTGTGCCCTCTTGGCTTGAACTACCAGGAGAAGAATTTGTCTTGTGATGTTTGGCATTTCTGCTGTTAATGCCAGAGTAAACTAAGGAGGAAAAAGGCAAGTAGAAATTAAAAAGGGGCCATGTGCAACTCAAAAATTAAGATTAAACTTTAGACATCTATCATTTTAGCTCCTCAACTCTCTAATATCAGCTGAAAAATATGGCAACCACTTCTGAGGGTAGATCTCTGCAGTATTTGCCAGAACAACCAAAAATCACAACACCCCAGAGTGAAGTCTGATCAGAGGCAACGTGAACCACCTTGAGCTCTGAGCTGACGTAGTCACAGACAGAACATTTGCCACTGAGCCAGCATGTTCTCTACTGAGCCATGCGTCTTCCCAGCTCCGTGTCCCACCACCTCCCATGCTGTGCTGCTCTGAGGAGCTGCCTTGATGGGTCCTGCCCTCAGCGGGAGTCCGGGGTGCAAGCTGCCAGCGTCCCCAGCAGGCCCTCGCCTGGGAACGTGGCCGTGACACCGGCTGGGAGCCAGGCCTGATGGAAAGCTGCCTTCTGCAGTTGAAGTAGCAGCAGTTTTCCTTGGTGGGAAGGGAAATCAAAGAGGAATTTTGAGTCATTCATTTGGTGAGTGCCCATGTATCAGGAGCAATGGCTGATGGCCTTGGCAGCTGTTTCAGCCCCAGCCTCTCTGGTTTTCCTGGCAGAAGCAGTTGTTGCACGGGTGTGTGGCAAAAGAAAACCTTCAATCCAGAGGAGGTAGATTTGATGGAAAAGAACTGAATAAGGAAGATGTTAAAACACATCTGGAAGCTTAAAAAACATTACTGATCTACCAGTACAGAGTGAGGGCCAGCAAATAAGAAGAGCTCAGTGAGAAACCGTGATGATGTGCCCTTCATGAACTTGAAGCTTTCTTGTGGTGGTGCAGGAATGTCCAGCACCCGTCGGCTGGAAAGCCAATGGGACTTTTGCTCCCACCATACTGGACAAACACCTACACGTGGCCTGCGCTATGCAGAAAACATCTCCCCGATCAGTCCCTGGCAGCTTAGGGGGAGTTTGCAGCTAACTGCTCAGAACTAGCAAATGTTTGACTGCACTTATGGTAATTTCTCACTATCTGCTCCCTCCGTGTCAAAACGATTATGTATATTCTTCAGAGTTGATAAAGTTACTCAGCTCTGAAGCCAAAAACATGTGTTGAAAAGCCGAGGAACATTAAAGGCTCTTTTTTGATTCTAGCCATTTCACACACATTTTCCCTAAGCTGTGGCAGGGTTCCAGCATAGATGAATCCAAATGTGGCTCCTCTTGCAGGCACATAGTTAGTTTGCATAGTAAACATGTATAGTACCTCTCAACTGAGGCTCGGGTTGTTTCTTCTCCTTGAGATATAATCTTTGCTACTGGCCACCGCTGTGTAGAATCAAACTGGTGGTACCAGCTTGCCTGTGACATGAAAAAAATTCCAATACCTCAATTTTGGGAGTTTTGACTTTTTTATTTGCATTTATTTGCACCTCTCTAAGCATTATTCAATTGTCAAACAATCACGTGTTGGTGATGAGGAAGCAGGTAAGTCATAAAAATGAATTGGCAAGACTCTCATTTGCAGTGAGTAATTTGCCTCTGCTGTAATGCATGTATATATTGTCAAGTTGGTAGAAAAGAGCCTTCAGGGGAAATGAGAATCAGATTTATCAGCTCAGTTTCAGAGTCATGTTCGCTTGCTTTATTTGCATAGCGTAGCAAAGAAAATCCAGCTCTCCTGCTGTTTTCCATTTCCCAAGAGCCCTGTTCTGCCCTCTCCCTAGCCCTTCCTTTGCTAGTCCTATATAAATATAAAACGGTGCCAGTGTACCTCTCTAGGTGGAAAAAGGAGAGAGCTTGTAACCTTCCCCTCCTGTCAATCCCCACATGCAGCCATGGAGTCCTACCTTGGCTGAGAGATAGGGGGTCTGTTTAGCTACTTCACTGCCAGAACTGCATTTCTCCCCAAGAGCATACGATTACTGTCTCTGTTTCCTGACTTATCAATAAACCCACAGAAACAAAGGGTGCTTCTCTTTTGCTTTGCCTTCTCAAGGTCCCTGTTTTGTGAGAGCCACTGGGGAAAGTCTGGTGACACGGAGGATGAGTTTGTGCTGGCTCCGCTATGGGGCACATCAGTCACGGGGCATTTGGCTCCTGTGAAGCTCAGCACATGTCTGGGGTATTCAATGGTTATAACAAACTGAGATTCACAGACTGTTCGCTTACAGCTGCGTCATTCTTCCTGCTGCACCTGGAGATTGCTTCTTGTTTTTACTTGGACCATAACTGGTGTCAGGACTCTACAGCCATAGTTTGGCTTTTCTAACTCTACTACTCAGCCATGGTATGACCCTACTAAGTACGGCTTGTAAAAATGTACTTAGTTGGAGAGCTGTTCCTCATTTTGTGACAGCAAGGGGTTCAACGCAGTGTCTCCATTGCTGCAGCTTCTTTTGAATTAAAAATAAAATTGAAGCAATGAGGCTTGCAGCAGCCACGCTGTCAGTGGGGTACAATGAAGTAGAGCAGAGAGCTGAGCATGGTGGGAGGAAGGCTGGAGATACTAGGACATGGGTCTTCACAGTTCTTCAGGTACTTTCAGAATAACTCTTCTGGCCTTTATTTTTGGGATCCTTAAAACAGCCATGGGACCCTGCCTTTTCCTTCTCTAGGGTTTCTGCTTCTCAGCGTCTGGCAGCTGCAGTGCTTCTCCTGTTCCACGGCATGTCAAGCAACGTGTGATATATGGCAATTACCCCAAGGGTGGCAGTCCCTGGGGAGAGCTGACAGCACAGTTCAGATCAGCAGAGACTTTGAGTTGTTTTCAGGTAGTTTTAAAGATCATTCTGTAATTTCCTTATATATTCTATAGATTCTGATCAAGATTTTTTCTCTTGTAGCTTTCTAAGTAAAGACAAAAAAAAAAATCACTCCTTGTTTCCTCTTTCAAGTAAGAGCAAGAGGATTATGCACTTCAGAGATGCAATGGCCAGCTATGAATTTAGAACACCAGACTTTAGAATTAGGAGTCCAAAAGAGAGGTGTCTGGCCATTTTCCAGAGTCAAAAAGATTAGAGCCACTTCCAAAGATTCTGAGCTAGTTTTAGGCATGGTCTCCTTGATCTCTCCCTGATCCTCTCCTTACACATCTTCCCTCCCCTCACTGCCAGTGTCAACTTTCTGCTTACATCCTGATAGCAATCCAGAACCAGTGAATCCTGTCAGACATTTTCTCTTGCTAGACATACTCCACCACAGATTCTGCAGCCTCCAGAGTCCCTAAAATGTCAATGAATTGACCCTTCTCAGTCCCTGACTAGGAGATTCAATCAAGCATTGAGGCAGGTTGCCCAAGGAGTCTGTGCAGTCTCCATCCCAGGAGGGTTCAAGACCTGGCTGGCTGAAGTTCTGATCAACCTCATCTGATCTCAGGGCTGACCCTGCTGAGAGCTGAAAGTTTGACCAAGATTTCCTGAGATCCTTCCCAGCCTGAATTATCCTGTGATCCCATACAGTGAGTCAGGTCAGTATGTTGTAGTCTACCTGAAGTTGCAAATAGTTAAAGGAGATTCTTTACTGAGACTTACGGAGGGAATCCTGAGGTGACAAAAAAATCCATCCCATATCCCCATGAGAGATAAATGGTCTGTGTTGGCACAGACTCTCTTTCTCTCCATACTGGATCAGTCAGCTAATCCATTGTCTGGCTGTATGGTTTGAGTACACAGCACTGGCATATAGTTTAGGAAGACCCTCCTCTGGCTGTAAATGATATCTCACAGTGTGACACCACAGAAGAGCTGAAGCCTTTCTAAGGTTAATCACCACTGCTCTGGATATCTGAGGACATCTCTGTCCTAGCACCTTCCAGCACAGCCACACTTTGGGCACCCTGGCTGCTTGTGTGAGTGTGTGTAGGTTGATAGCAAGGACTGAGCGAACTCAGGTCTCTGCTTCTGTTGGGTCAGGATCAGGCCTCACATTGCTGGGCTTATGTCTTAACAGAGGGTGGTGAGGCAGGGAAAGGGGAATCTGACCCTGAACATTGGCTGTGGGGCTGCTCACAGTTATCAGCAACTACTCAGAGGAAATGACTGTGTCAGTAATTTGCCAACATCAGAGAGCTACTGTGAGCAGCATGTACCAAGGGTGATGGAGATCTAAACACTGAGAGGCTTCAGGTCTCAATATGGGACATGACACTGAAATTGGTGTTTTTCACAGCTGCTTGTGATTTCTTGCTTCTATATTGCAACTGCCACATAGCTGGTATGATTGCTCACAGAAATAACAATTTCTGGACTCATGGGAAACTCCTTGATACCAATAGAATGATTCTCATTGATTTCATCAGGAGGTGATTAGATATGTAAACAAATACAGTGTTGCCAATTTTCATATATTTGTTGTGGTTATGGAAATGTTTATTCTACTTGTAACTCCTACTGCTCTTGATATTTCATAACTTCAACTTTTTTTTTTTTTTTTAAATGATGAGTACATTTCTTGTCCTTACAGCTGGAGACAAAAGCTTAATGCAGAGGAAAGCTTGAGGTGCAATGACTTGTGCAAAGACCTTGGCAAAGGAGATGTGTTATAACACATCCCTCTTGCTTCTAATTTTGGCCAAATGGAACACAGTACTTCCTAAGCTATGTTATCACTTACAGGGCTTGCTCTGCCCGTTGAATATAGCTGTGGGATCAGTATTTCTGTTGATGGTGGCCCAAGAGCTGTTTGTTACCACACTGCATTGCTCAATGTTATCCTCCAACTCTGCTGCTTTAAGTGCCTCTTCAGCAATGCCAGCTAGCTTAGATAAAGGGCTGAGGATGCTGATCTACGCTTATTCAGTTGGCTTTGCAGGTTGAACACAGGATAAGTCAGAGTCCCTTCCACCCACACGCTGTAGGATGGGCACAGTGGACCTAAAAGGGGACCTCAGTGTGTGGCCATTGCGCCCACCATTTAGGCTGAATGGATGTCTCAGATGAAGCTCTCTACACAGCCAGGGCCTGGTCCTCCCCTGACAGCAGGGAGGTGATGTCTGTATTTTTGCATCTCAGATGCTGTAGCAACTCATTCTGGAGAGTTTTCTTTTTTGCACCCAGGAGATCTTTTTAACTCCCTTGCTTAGCATTCCATTATAATTTTCCTGCGGAAGGAAGTGGCGATTTCTGTGTCAGGCACAGTGCAGTACCTGGGTGACAAGTACAATCAAATGAAGGTGCGAAATAAACACCTTCGCAGAGCCTTAGAAGTCGGTTGATATTCTCCTTCCACAAAATACAGTGTTTCCTCAGTCCACACATATCGATCATTCATGGTCACTGACACCTGGCTGGCCAACGAGCCACCCAAAACAGATGGCGTGGGCACATGGCACCGCTTCCTTAACGTGTTTCATGTGGGTAACCTGAGGCAGTTAAATTACCTGGTTAGCTTCCCTTTCGCTCACCCCCTGCCACGAAAAAACACTGCAAAGAAAGGAGAGGCGGGGAGAGGAAAGGGGGAAGGGGAGCTCTTGCAGGAGTTTTCACCTGGATACAGTTGCTATAGGAACCACTTACCAGCATCTCGGTGCCTCCATTATACAAGGAAATTTGCTCGTCCTTAATAGCGGGTGAAGTTAAGTGGTTTACCCGTAAGCGTAGGCATTCGGCCTCTGCTCAGCCCCAGCAGGATGGGAGCTCCTGGCCTGGCACAGTGGGGATCACTGGTGCCTGTAGTGGGGCAAGTGTCTCCCTCTCCTTATGGGGCAGGACTTGGGAAGAGCAATGCGCTGTGTGTATCTGCTAACAGCAGTGGCGGCAGGTGGAGTGCTGCTGAAGGGTCCGTGGTGAAGAGGGAGGGTGAGAAGAAGCCAAGAGATGGGGACAGAAATCAGGACTTTTATTGCAAAGGGAGCAGGAATAGGGAAAGTGTATGTAAGAAATGTCTGGAAGAAATGGAGTAGTGAAGAAGGTGAGAAAAGGAATCAAAGCTGTAGGAGAAGTGGGTGGCATTGAAAGTGGAAACCCAGGAGAGGGAAGCAGCATTAGTGGAAAGTGCCTGGCTTGGTGTTTGTAATGTGCGCTGGGATCCTTGGATGAAAGGCCTAAGTAGAAAGAGCAATACTGTGTTTTTTAATATAATTTTGATAGCTTTTGCAATAGCTATTAGTTTCAGTCCTTGAAACCTCATCTCGATGGAAGCTGCGGTAGTGGCTCCGTGTCATTATCCTGCTGCCAGGTGTACATTTATACTTGATGGTGTGGGACAAGTGCAGAGATTGCAGCTACTGGAGCAGTGGCTTATCAGCTGTACATTAGGGCAACTCTTGACCCTTGGTTTGTGGGGAACAGTTCATTGGCAACCAGGAATAGACCACGGTGAAACCTCATCTCGATGGAAGCTGCGGTAGTGGCTCCGTGTCATTATCCTGCTGCCAGGTGTACATTTATACTTGATGGTGTGGGACAAGTGCAGAGATTGCAGCTACTGGAGCAGTGGCTTATCAGCTGTACATTAGGGCAACTCTTGACCCTTGGTTTGTGGGGAACAGTTCATTGGCAACCAGGAATAGACCACGGACAACAAGTTTTCCCTACCAGTTCAACAAGAAAAGTAACTGCAAAATTGACATAGCTGAAAGAGCCTGTATCAGAGGCGAATGGTACTAATCACCACAAGGCAGTGAGGGGAGACTGCGAGGAAGGGAAAATATTAAACCGAATTACATGAAGGACACCCAAGTTCAGCAAAGCACTTAAGTAGCTGCCTAATTTTAAACCAGAACTAGTGCAAAGTATGAGCCAATTTGAAACGATCAAAGGAGGAACAATCTAAGGATGGCTCAACAGAGCAATGTCACTTAGCAGGAGCTCAAATGAGCAGAAGAAAAGCAGAGAGAAACTTTAAAATGGATCTGAGTAGACAAGAAGTAGGCGAGCAGAGGTCAGGTGAAGGAGTATAACATGGCAGAGGAGGAAGGTGTTGGCAACAGGAGTAAATTATAAGCTGTTATGCTAAATGACAAATGGATTACGGTAAATCTTCTCGATGGCCTATTTGTAGGCTGCAAATCAACGAGGGTTGGAACCTATTTACCATGTGATGCACTTTAACTTCACAAATTAATGGTATAACCTTAAACAAATCTGCTAAATGCACCATTTCACAAAATTACACAATTTATGTAAGGAAACCCAGATTTCACATGTCAACTGATAGAAATACAATATTGATATAATTGTATTTTTTCAAACATACATATGCATTAAAAATAGGAACTTAAAAAAAAAGTAAATTGAGCAAAAGAAAAGTATATAGACTATCATGTGCTGTTTGTGCATTGCTGACAGAACTTGGATTGAAAGTGTTTTTCCTATTGCCAGCTCTGCAAAGGTTTGCCAAAACGAAGCTTCTGACCTCAACAATTACATATGTGTCTGGATAGATATTTGTGCATAGTTTCTTTCAAAAATATCCTATTGCTACTGTCAATTTTTCTTTTCTTTACTTTCCTAATCCCACAATAGAAACAAAGCAGATCATTTGGTAAAAACCAGGAGCCAGTCATACAGTGGCAGGTGACATGAACAGGACTACTTTAACTGGTGCTGTGCTTTAAAAATACTGGTAGCTGTAGTCTGCTCCCAGCCATCACTGTCATTCAGCCAATGAGTTTCCAAATAGTACTGCTTGTGGCCAGTGGATTCATTGGTTTGGGCTCAGATTTCTCAGAAATCTGGGATAACCATTTCTCTCTTGACCTTGGTGGGACATACACAAACCTAACCACAGGCCTCACAATTAATCTCCTAAAAATCAAGGCGAGAGCAACAGATTTTAAATATCTGTAGCACACAAAGGGCAGGAGTCAAACAACAAAACACAATTGGATTATGGGCTGGTGTAGCAGAAGGATGTGACACACGTAGTACAAGAAAAAAGTGGGGAAAGACATTTATGTTGTCAATATTCAACCTCAAAAAATAGGCTGAGCTCTGGATAAGGGTGAGAAAGATTGACTGAAGACTTTGACTGCTGTGTCTCAGGGCAATATATATATGGCAAAGAGTAAAGGTTGTCATGTGAAAGAAATCCAGCCAAAGCACCAAGCTAAATCTTACTGGCATGGAAGGTGCTCTTGCACTGGGACACTTGAGGTGAGGGAAGGAAGAGATAGTGAAAACAGCACAAGTATTTCAGTGTGGAAATGTTCCTCAGGGCCAGGATGAAAAGGGTAGGATTCAGGAGCTAGAGGAGATGTTAGGGCAGGAGAGGTGCTGCTGCCTCTTGGCATGGACCCCTGGCACCCTCCAGCCCAAGGGAGTGACTTTCCCTAGGCAGGAAAGCAGTTCCTCTGCCAGCAGGATTGCCTTCACAGGCTTCTGGAAAAAGTCTCTTCACATTAAGCCTCGTCCTCCTCTGCTCTGCTAATTAAGTGTGGCCCTGGATTCTCCTCCAAGAGATCTGTTCTCTTGTTATCATCCTCTCTTCTGGCTATTCTGGATGTGGTTTATATCCATATAAGTCAAAGTGCCGTAACGACCTTGGGACCTGGCGATGGCAAGGAGCTCTGCAGAATGCATGTTGTGTACAATAAGCATTTCTGCGTTTTCTAGTTCAATACTCTCCTTTATTAACAAAATGGAAAGTTTTCTTTTTCTGGGTTATTATGAGATGAAGAAAACAGACTTCCCCACTGTAATTTCTCTCACGCAGTCATTCTTCTATTACCTTCTTTCCTTGTGGCTCTTCTTTTTGTTTCTTATTGAAAACTGACCCCATTTTTTCATTCTGTCCTCTAAGAAGAGTTTTGCCAGCCCAGCTCAGCAGGCATCTCTTGGCTGGCAGGATCCCTTTCTCCTCCCAGGTGGGAGGAAGCAGAGCTTTGCCCATCCTTGTGGACTACACAGCTTTTTACAAAGCCTCTGTGGCATCCTCCATACGATCGAGCTGTTCCTTACACAGCAAAGCGGTTATTTGCTTTTTGGGCTGCAGCTGCACATTAGGCTGAAGTCTTACCTGAGCTGTCGGCAACAGTGCCTGTCTCCCTTCCTCCAGTTGCTAGATTAAGTGCAAACACTGTAGGATTAAAGAGCCGCTAATTCTGCCTTCCTCCCACCCTAGTGTGTGCTATTTTGCTTCTCTGTTATAAAACAATACTATTCATTAATAGCATTGCAACCTCACTGGCTTCTCCATGCATAACAATAAATATTATCTGGGTTGAGCAACATAAGAATATCCAGAAAGTTGCCCCACAGGATATTTATCCTCAAATGTGAATTCCTGGCTCCACCAGATTCCTAATAGAATTCAACAGATTTTCAGGATTTTGTCCTAAGTAATCTTTATCACATCACCTAAAAAGCCACAGCGGCTCCAAGAAATAGATTCAGTGAAGTTCCACTCAAATGAATTTGCACTGGCATGAAATCAGTACAAAATAGGAAGAGAACGGGTCAAAAATATTCAGTGTTTCTAGGTTACCTTGCACTAGCTTCCGTCTCGGCTAGAACGATTTCAGGTGTTTTGCAGTGTTAGTAGGGTGGGTCATGCTTTTAATTTGTGTTGGTTTTTTTTTTCTTTTCCCCTGAGAATAAAGCCATATAAATAACAATAGATCCAAGGCATTTATTCCTGTAAAATAAAAACAAAACTGAAATATTTTCTTCCCAGAAAATCTAACAGAGAAAAATATCCTGATTGGCAAATGATTTTTCAGTCCTTTCCTCAAGCAAAACCTGGTTCTTGAGACTAAAATTTTTGACACTGACTTTTTTTTTTTTGAAGGAGCCTGTCCAACGAGAGATCTTTGACAGGCTTGAAACACTG
>NW_010263633.1:0-31929 GCF_000690775.1 Eurypyga helias | reverse complement strand
GGGAAAGCGGCTGGTCATGTGCAGGACTCAAATTAGGACCACCACCACCAACAAAAAAGCCCCAGAAATCAGGATGCATCATACTATCCAGGCTTGGCTCAGCTCTGAGGCTGATTTGTGCCTCACCAGCAGCTGTTCAAAGAAGGAGCTGCCCTGGGGAAAGACATGTACAAATGACTGGGCGGGTTTTTATTTTATTTCAGTTCTTTGCCTCTCACCTAAAACCCTGAAACAACTAGCTGCCTTTTCGGTGGATGATTATAATAATTATTGGAAAACAATTGAGGTGTGATCAGGCAGGGAGGGCAGTAATTGAAATATTGACAGGTGGTTGCTTTGTGCGGAAGAGGAGTTTTTAAGATCAGCTGTGCTTTGAAGGACTCCCAGCTAGGATGCTTCTGATAAACTCTTTAATTAACTGCATATAGATTTTACTACAGGATCTACAGAAAGACCATGGCAAGGTTTTCTAGAAGCAGCTGTGAATCTCATACAAGTAATTTTCTGTTAAGGAATGCTTTAGTACATATGTTTTTATATCAGTTTTTCCTGATTGTTCCACCTTTTTGTTCACATAGATGGTATGTATAAAACCAAAAAGTTGTCTGTCTTCTCTGTTGATTAAATATCATTGACACAGGATATTATCATAAAACATCCTTGACTCATGATATCACAATTGGGTGATATTAAGGTAATCACATCATGAAACTGCAAGTAGGAAGGGCAGAATTTAATACCCAGGCAACCATGCCAATGGTAAGAGGATGACTAATTTTTAAGGATTCTGTGAGTTTATTTGGGGATGGAAGACATTTTATGGCCTGGACAACAGATGCTGTGAATTACTGAGAAACTAATAATATTGAAAAGTATATTTTTATTCAAGTCTTGCTCATAACAGAATAAAATAATAGGAGTGCTTCCAGGATACTAACAAATATATATTCCCCAAAACCTTCAGACAGGCAAAAATACTTCCCGAAAGGATGCTAGATTTGAACTGTTTCCTGAGGCATTCCCTTCTCATTAAATGTAATTTCATCAATTATGGTCCAAGAGATGTACAGAAGATTTAAACACCCAGTCTTGCAAAAGTTTCCACAAATGTAACTTTTTTCCTGAAGCATGAGGTTTGAAACAGACACTGTCCATCATTTTGAACTTTATAAATGATGCATGGTAACCATTTGGTATCCATTCCTCCGCTGGCAGAGAATGCATCTCTGGAAGAAAGGCAATGATCACGTTTCAGAAATAAGCAAAACATGAAGGATAGGGCAGGGAACTGCAGTTCAGTTCACAGAGGTAAGTAGGTTTTATAAACATACACTCACTGGATGAGGCTCCTGCATCAGCTGAAACACCTTTATTGTTGCAATTGATATTTCTGAGTGAGCTGATTATTTGTAATTTAAGGCCACTGATCTTCAGTAAATGTTGCAAGTGATTGAACTATCTTTTTAACTGTCTGCATAACTTCTGCCAGCCCCACAATTAACTAGGCAATTTAGAAGCATCTCTGCGGTAGCGTTTTGTTAGTTCATTTCTAATATTTTCATGTTAACTCCGTTAACAAATCTCAGCATCCTCGCTAAAACCTTGGAAACAACATGAAAAACTGTTTTCTGCCATGATTTCCCCAGAGAGCGCATGCACGCAGCCTCCCTGAATTTGTCTGGTGGGCCAAAGGGGCACGGCCAAGGGGTCTTGCTCCATTTTCCTCACAGTTTTGCTTTGTTTGTGCCTGAATGAGGCTGCTCTATCCCTACATTGATCAAGGACTGCATTCACCAGGGTGTGTTCTTGGCTGCTGTGACTTGCTATCTCTTGCTATGTTTCGAGGGAGGGGCAGTAGCTGTGGGTTCGACTCACGAATGCAATCTAAATGTACCCTGTAACTTCTCATGCCAAACCAAGTAGATGGCTTCTGCGCTGCCAAGGTCCTTGGGAAATGGATGGGAGAAGCAAGTTTTCCCCATGACCATTGTCCTCTCACTGCTTGGGGGTTATCATGCAAAGACAGAGTCCGAGTTCGAGCCAGGGCCATCACCCTTGGGGGACACAGGGACTCTGGTTGTGGGACAAGAAGGGACCAGCTTCCCACAGCCCCTCTTGCAGAGATGATGAATGAGATTTTTCAGGTGTCAATATATTCCCTGAAAAACATAGTGACAGGCAAAGGAAAGTGTTTGTAATGTCCAGATGTATTCAAGGAGAGATTTCAGCCCCACACACAGCCATAACACAGGGGGGTAACAATGCAGAAAAGCCAAACCTGATGGTACTTTCCCTCTATGACATCCTTTAAATATCTAAATAAAATGTAAATTTGAATATTTGATTAATGTAGCTAATTATTTTTTCTCATATGGATAAAGATACCTGCCCAGGGCTCTAGAAACACCTGACTTTGGGTGGACTGAAACTATCTGGATCTCAATTACATCTTTCTTGTTGAAGAACTGATTTTTTTCTAGCTGACTTGAGAGAAAAGAAAGGAATTTTAAAAATTCTGCAAATCCTGCCTCTAGCCATCAGAGCGGGTTATCTGTGCATCCTGGCGTGTGGGCAAGAGGATGGTTGTGTCCCCCCATTTTGTACCATGTGTGGTGGGACCTGATGCAGGAGAGGCTGTGCTGGCCCACAGCCTTGTCCTCCTTGACACATGGCCAATTGCATGGCCAAACTTCTTCATGAGCCTCTTGCAAGATGGAGCAGACTTGCCTCGTCAGGACCTGAGGCTTTCTCCCATTTAGAAATAAAGGGTGATCATCCAGTGTCTTGTTTTCTCATCCTTCCTTTGATCCTTCTCACAAGGGTTTTGACTGGAAGAACACATGGGAGAACAAAACAGGTCTGCTGATATTTTATCAGACCGCTGTCTTCAGTTTGTTCTTATCTGTTTCGGTGCCAGACTCTGCAAAGTACAGCCTCAGAAAAATATTATAAATTATAATTAAAATCTGGCCTCCAGAATATAATAAAGACATCCAGAAAAAAAAAAATCAATACTAAACTGAGTTCCTTGTGTCCACTCTGGAGGGAGTCCCACCAAGCTGCAGTGATTATTTAGAGCTGTGTCCAACTTGGCAATAGAGGTAGACACAGACATCCCTGATATAAACAGGGATGGGGAGGACAACCCCTGCAGACTGCAGCATGTGACCTGGGGTGCACCATACCAGCCTTGCTGCAGGGAAAAGGATGCAGGGAGGGGAGGAGGGGGAAGGCAAGCTTCTTCCCATGTCCTCCCTGCTCCCAAATCGAGGAAACCAGCATATGACTAATTACAATTTTTCCATTCTTACAAACTGGGCTGAATCATGTTGCCTGCTGCCACCTAATATATTGCTTTCTGCAGCACTTCATTAATATGTCAGGGGTTAGAGCATCGTGATCAGCACTTTTAAAAATTACTGCAGAAAACTGCCAGGTTAATGACTTTGGTGGTGTTTTGCACCGTTCAGCTCTCCTGGCCCATACCTGGTGGCCAGCAGACTGCTGGCTTTATTTCTCCATTTGTGGAATCGCCTTTCTGGTCTTTGTGTAATCGCCTGATTCACCGGTGTTGCGGAAGCTGCTGAAAAATGCATTTTCTGTACCTAGGAAGAACCTGTATAAATATTCTCAATAAATAAATAACAGTTGTCATTTTCAAAATATTACAATCTCCAGTTGCCTGTGCTTAAATTGAATGACATGTCATTTATCCTAATAGATGTGAATGCATGTATAGTACATATGAGTGAGTCACCTAATTCTTATTCACCTCAGCCTTGGTCTCAGTTGGGGGCAAGTGCCTCTAACAGGGTTTGGATGGATCAAATCACAAGCAGAAAAATCTTGGTCAATTATAGATGCCTAAGGCTAAAAGGGAGGCGTCTTTTTCTTTTCTTTTTTTTTTTTCCTTAATCTTGCCGAGCACAGAATGCCCCTCCTATCCATAGACTTACTGAAGGAGCAAGTCAATCTCTGATCTGTGGAATTTCTGGGAATATCTCTTCCCCCTGTAATTTAACGTGACTCAATTCTCCATCCTGATAATACAAGCGGTGAGAAAAGCTCCTAATCCTATTGGCATACCCTCTTGTCAGCACCTCTTTATTTCACTGCTTTAAAGGCTCAACATGTTTTGATTTACAATAAGCACTAAGATAACTGCAGGTGCCCTCTCTACATGCAAGGTTAACTCACCTGAGATGAATTCTTTTATTGCAAACAAAAGCAACACATTAGCAGGAAATACAATTAATACAGGTGCTTCCCTGAAAGTTAGCAAATGCCATTTGTCTTGAAATGACACAAAACCCCATTATATAAACAGGCCCCAGAGGCTTGATTTGTATTATTTCTAGAGAGGAAGAATTTGAGCAAAAGATAAATCGAGTGGTGATGGGAAAGAAATCCTTGTACTTACAAGGTATTTATTTGACAGTAAAACTACTAGTGTGCTATTTTGTGACTGTATTTAAGACTATGCAAATGCCTTAATAGAACAAAAAAAAAGCTCGGTCTAGGTGGGTTTTTCAAGTTAACTGATTTTTGCTGATGATATGTAATATTCTCTGTATTTGCAATATACCACACAAGCATTCAACTTGACACACAAATCTCTTAATGACTTGCTATTTGGTAATATTAAACTTAGATCTTTCCGGGAGCAAAGCATTGCCAGACCCCAAGTGCCTTGGGTCTCCATGGCAGCAGGAGGATGCTCCTTCCCAGCCCTTTTGCCTGAGATCCTGCTCCACCAGGAATGTAGCTCCAGACCTCCTGGAAGCAGGGAGCAGGAGCAGGTCCATGGGACTGCCTCTCCATCCACCATCTGCAAGGCTGCTGTCATTCCTGGGATGTCTGTTGAGACCATGCTGCCATCATGGAACTGAAGAACAGGGCACCTCCTGGACAAAATGTAATACAGCTATTTGGTTTGTGGCTGGCACCAGGGACTTTCCATAAGCATATGGAAAAATGCCAGCAAAGAAGTAGACAGGGAAGGCAGCAGCTTCTAGGTGAGGTATTGTCAAAATACTCTGCTTCTCTTTCCAGCTCTGCTACTGACTTATACTGAGCAACCATAGAAAACTGCCCCACCTCTCTGAGACTCCTCGTGCCCCTTTCCCTGCTGATTTTGTCTAGCTAGTCTTTTGCTACAGGTAGATCATGGGGCCCCAGGTTTTTAGATCCAACAGCTATTGTGCAGTGGACAACAGTCTCTATTATACGATTTTTTCTGAGACATGCATGTAGTTTACTTGAGACCATGTACCTCTGTTCATTTTGCCATTAACAGTATGAAGCCTTGGTGTTTATAAACAGGTAGGAGGAAGGTGTAAGGCTCTCATAGCTGCCTGCAGTCTAAAAAGCCAGATCAAAATAGTGTTTAGATTATGACTTTTCTTACCTATTTTCTTTATAATTCATATATAACTGCTTAAAAAACACACACCAAAATTACCTAAAACAAACAAAAAAAAAGGGATGAGGGTGGGGAAGAAATTATGATCGTAATACGATCATCAGACAAACAACTGCAATTATGTTGACAAGTATATTACACTGTTTTAGATATTCAGCTATATCATCACCAAATCCAGTATCCTCTTTCTTCATCCAGAAACTGTGCTTTGTCTGATGAGTGTTCCTGATCCTCAGTTCTTAACAACCGAGGCTCTGATTTTTGCAGCCAGTCCTGCTTGGTAGGATTTCTGCAGCTCTGTGGGAACTATTGCCTTCAGGTTAACTATGACTCCACCGAAAGTCCACCTACAGAAAATCAATTGCATCACCTGGGCCAAGGCTGAAATACTGGGCTGGGCTGGTCTCCTTTCTCTTCCTTATATCCTACTAAGCTGTTAACTTAAGAAATGTAACTTTTCTTACTAAGTTACTAACTTAGTAACTTTACTTACTAAGTTGGTAAGAAATCAAGGGGGTAAAGCTTCCACCCCCCCACCCCCCCCTCAGGCTTGAATCCACTGCACATACCAAACATCCTCCATTATCTATTGGATCTTTAGGTGTCAGAAAAATGCTGGATTGGCCCCTTTCCCCTGAAAATTCAGGATTTATTCAGACAGCTACAACAACATTTATCAACCCCAGTCTGCAGACACTACCTGCTCCAGGAGTGACAAGTTGACATGGTTGTATGCTCAATTAAACCTGTTCTTCCTTTTTAAACAAGTGCATTAGACTACTAAATTATGAACAAGTTTTCTTGTACACTTTGACTACATTAAACTTAAGATGCCAATCTTTGGCTGCAAACCTTAACTTGGTTATTTGGAGAGGAAAGACTTAATACAGCTTTTTTGACAGATATTGAAGTAAAATTAAAATGGCTTTAAAGTTTTTTCCATTTTATAGAAAACATGCAGCTTACCCAGGAAACAATTCTTTAATGTGTGATGTGTAAAACAAAGTATGAAAGCCCTACTTTCCAGAAGTCTCAAGAATGAGCAATTCCAGCTGATGTTGGACATGGAGAACCATTATACGAAAATCTGGTCCTCATGTTCCACAAAACCTGCTTTGAAAACTTTATGAAATATCCAACTCTACACTAAGATAGCAGGTGCAGTGTTTTTGCTTTAGGGCTCTTTTCTTACAATTAGTCTCCCATGAATGGGCCCTTTCCTTTGTGTAGAACCCCACTGAGGTAAGCAAAGGCTTCACATCTAAAAATAGAGGTAAAAGTGTAACAATTTGCTAAAATTATATTCCAGGCTGGCTTGTTGGCCTGTGGACGTAAATGTCCTTTTGGGAAAATGGAATATTTTTAGAATAAAAGCTATTTCTACTGAAATTCTTCAGGGTTTTTGTTGTCAGACAAATGAACAAAAACTTAACACAGCGGCAGCAGCAAGCTTCTCCTGGTACTACTATATTTTCATAAGCCTTTAACAGAAGGAAGAGTAAAGCAAGCATCTCTGTCTCCAAAAATAATTTCTACTTTTCTCTTAAATGGGTGGGTGAAGTGGTGGTTTCCAAGGTGTCTGAGGATCTTTCAGAAACTGAAGTAATTCCTTATCTGACAGATTCAGACTGACAGAAAGCCCACCTTCCATGCACTGAACCTCCCAAGGAGAACTGCAGTTGGATAGCTTATCTGCCCTTCATACTGCCATGTGCAGCCTCAGAGGGATCTGTCACATCCATTGCCCCCACCATGAGTTGGGGATTTCACCATGACACAGTTCAGCCTCCAAAGCTGGAGGCTCCAAACATTTCTCTGCTTCATGAAGCTATTTTATTTTCAAAAAGTCAGAGTTTGCTGTAATTCAGGAGGCCACCGAGAGCCATTTGGGTCCAAGATACCAAATACTGAACCAAAAGACAGGATAACACCACCGAGCTGAAGTGCTTCAGGTCTGTGGGCCTTTACTGTCAGAATCAGTCATAATCCCTGGTCTTCCCACCCCAACTGAGAAGGGAGGATGAGCCACTCCATTCATGGGCATTTCACTGGTCACAGTTAAATCTTAACCAGAAGTAGCTGACTGCAAAAAAATGTTGATGGGGGAACTAAACTACGAAGCGATGAAAGCATCGTAAGTGACAAGCACTGGCAGCAGAGGAATGGGAAGTGATTGCTGTATCTGGGCATATTGGTCCTTCAGGGGTAGAGGAATAGCCAGACCTGCTTTGTTACAAACCATTCAGGGCATGGTTCCTGAGCATTTGGCTTTATTTGGAGGGGCTGAACTATACTTCGTCAGAGTGCAGCCTGATGCTGCTGTGGCACCTCTGGGCTGGCAGTGGCCCAAAAATGAAAAGTCCCATGCCATTAGCTAAGAATAAATGGCACAGGCAGTGGGAGGCAGCAGTGATCATCAGAAATGCAACGGTGGTGCATGTCAGACCACGGTACCTGATATGTCTTACTGGGCCTTTTTTGGGGAGGGGGTGGTTGTCCTACCAGCACCCCACACCCTTGGCACGTGAGCCAGCCCAGAGTGGGGACTCAGTGCTGGAGGTAGGGGAAGATATATTGTTTAATAAAGTGGGACATATCCACCAACTCTGTGAAGACTCAAGAAAAAACTTCCAGAGGAACAGCGGGGAGTCATCCCAACCGTTCTTCAGTAGTTGTTAATATGGTTTGCAGCCACTGGCTTTAAATGATAGAAAAAGAGTCAGAGAAGATGAGGATATGGCTGGGGCATATTTAATTTTGAGTGTCTATGTAGATCATCCTAGAAAATACTCTCAAAACCTTTGGGTTCATGAGAGAGAGCAGCAGAGAAAGGTTTCCCTCCAGAAAGCGTAGAGGCAGAAGAGGTCTCTTGCAAGGCCTTGCTTTTCAGTAGGGCCAGAGGGTACAACTTCAAGCCCATGCAGCAAACCCACCAATCTTTCACTCACATTCACAAAAATCTGTGGTGAGCCAGAAGCAGAGCAACACTGTCCTCCTGCCACAAGTAATAGAAAGGACTGTCCCCTAAATGGAGGAGCAGAGGGTTGGCTCCAGAGGAAATTCTCAACACAGAGTGATATTGGGTAAGCCTGTGGGATCTATCACAAGGAATGCCTGTGGGCACAAACACTCAAAAGGCAGCTGACAACTTTTACTTGCTAAAGATCTACAAAATTTTAACTATAATCTTAACCCCACCACCACCACCAAACTTCACAATGGAAAAAATAATCTTCTGCCGAAACATTCTTATAATAGATCTGGGAATGTCTTTCATTTCCTCCAAAATGTAAAACACTCAAAGATATCTGGGCAAGAAAGAAAAAAGACATATGTCTCTGAGTCTCCTCAACTTCTGGGAAGATTTTGGAGCCCTGGAATACTATGTGACCAAAACACATTGCCAAAATGGTAGTATTTTATATATCTATGTTTTGAGTGGAAATGTTTGCAGTTGAAATAAGCAACACAATTTATACCCTTTTTTCCAAAAATTCACGTGGAATTTTGCTAAAGTTGGAGCATTTACACTCCCAATACACAAACGTTTAACTAACAATGCTGTGTTTAGAGAGTCCTGGATTCATTGGAATGGCTCTGGAGAATGAGAACAACATTTACATTTGGATCATGAAAGAGGATGGCAAATTCTGTCATGGGGAGGGGAAAGAGCTGCATGGTCTGAACAAAACCTTGAAACAGCAACCAACAACTGAAAAGATGGAGAACCAGAGGAAAACAGTGCTGTGGATGAGGCTTTCAGCAGATGTGTCTGGTGGTATTAAAACAGGTTAAATGATCTCTAAGGAGAAGGTGGAAACTACAGGTATTTGACTCAGGAGAGGTCATTGGCCATACAGATTGGAGCGGAGCGGGTGGAGTAAAGGCAAAGGAAAACAAGGACCTGGTGAAGGAAAAACACATTCTGTTTTCTCTGGATTACTGTTTTGCAGCTTGAATGTTCTTAACATGTACAACCTAGGCATGATATGAAACTTATCTACCAACTGTGAAAAACTTAGAATGAGACACACTATTGTATTAATAAAAATACACTTTACATCTTCAAAAAGGTGCTGTTATTTCTGGATGTGATTTTCAGATGTGCCTGATCCCCAGCTAATGTTGCTCTCAGTCAAGTCAAAAGGAGTTTTGGTATAAAAGCTTGATGTTTTTTTGAAAATCACATCTAATAATCTCTCAGAAGTTATAAGGGAAATGGAGTATTTGGAATACAAATTGACAGGTTTACATATAAATGCTCTACATGCAGATAGAGACACAAATACTCATTTGCAAACAGACAGAGACGGCTGTTACTGGGCGCTGGTGTTATTGAGCTGTTGTGGTAGATTTGGTATTCTTCTCTCATTCTTGCTTAGAAGTCCAATTGTGATTGCAATTGTTGTTCCGATTATTTAGCAGAGCACAAAAGTAATATTGTTCTCGATGTTGCTATACTAAGGGAAGTTTCTTATGCAGGAGATAAACATATTTTCTTCTTTTTAAACACTGCCTTCTCTTTGTCTCCATCTATAAGCCAAAACATATTTTAAAAGGTGTCTGTCCCTTAATTCACCTAGTTTAAAAATCATGTATTATGACAGACCTTCTACCCTGCTTTGATTCCCATGCCAACATCACGTTGTGCTCTGCACGAGCAGAAAATACATGGCAGTCTCCTGCTGGGGCTTTTTCTAGCGTGGCAGATTTCCCAAGTGTGCAGAAGGAACCTGGCCCGTGCCCACCTCGCTGCCCCCTGCTGCCTCCAGCACAGGAGCAGGGTGCGGCAGAGGGGACAGGGTGACCCATCCAGTGCTCGGGTGAGCTGCAACATGCCGGAGCTGTGGGGAAGCAGGAGGCTAGGCTTCTTTCCAGACTTTCTGGTCTCACTGGGTCCTCGAAACAAATCCCCCTGCCTGTCCTTGGAATATTGAGGATTTTGAAGCTGAACGTAATTGCCATCCCCATAATCTCTATTTCACATGTGGGCTGTAAAAAGGCCACAGCTGCTGCCAAATTTCCTGTGAATGACCCTAAGGTAAGAGACGTCATATGAAAGAACAGATAACTAGAATGTGTCTTGAATTCAGAGTGTGCAGAGAAAGAGTGGAGAGAGGTAGTAGCTAGCTGGCACTATTTTCATAATTATAAGTAAATAGGCTTTTAGCATCAGCAAAGCCCCCATAATCTAATACTAGTAATCTAATCAAAGAGCTTGTGAAAACCAGATTCTATATCCATATGATGATGTGATGACCTATAAAATGATGATAGATGTTCCTAGCTGGCATTGGTAACTAGGAGAGAAAAACAGGTTTATTGTGTGCATTATCTGAAAATGTAAATAACATAGTTATACGCTGATCTGTCCACAGAATTCTGAAGTTCCAGTTGTTAAATCTACAGATGGCTTGGATGGAGATGTATAAACTAGGAAATAGAAAGGCATTATAAAAAATAGAGTAGAGTAGCGTAGAATAGGGTAGAGTAGAATAGAATAGAATAGAATAGAATAGAATAGGAATAGGGTAGAGTAGAATAGAATAGAATAGAATAGAATAGACTATTTCAGTTGGAAGGAACCTACAATGGTCACCTAACCCAACTATCTGATCACTTCAGGGCTGACCAAAAGTTAAAGCATGTTATTAATGGCATTGTCCAAATGCTTCTTAAACATTGACAGGCTTGGGGCATCGACCACCTCTCTAGGAAGCCTGTCCCAGTGTTTAACCATCCTCTTTTCACACCTTTTAAAATATTGCTGAAGGGCTATGCTAACAGAAACAACCACTGTCCCATCTATTTTCTCAGCAACATACAAGATCAGCAAAGAAATTTGCACCATAGCCAGCAGAAATCCACCCTGCCTAGCACATGAGAAACAAGCCAAGACTGGCAGAAACAAAGGACAAGCATCTCACACTTCGTATCTTTCACTGCAAAGGTAGGACACCTTTTGACCAGGTCTTCTGCAAAATATACATGCTTTAATATGAAACATTAAATCTAGAATTAGTATTATCAAGACAAGACACACTTTGTATACATTTCTGTCTTATACAGCAAGTGGTTGTTGTACTACATGCATTATGCTAAGGTGACAGATACTGTGGTGATATGCAACTAGGAAACTATTAATGAATTACCTTCATAGAGGTTTCAAAAAATAAAATAACATATTGAAATAATAGCAAAAAATAAATTATAGGACTAACAGACTTACCTCAAAGTCAGCTGGGGTTCAGATTAAGGAAGGATGGATTTCATCCATGTGAAATGTATAAGACATAACTGCAGGTCTTGCTTCTTTTAAGTACGGAGTACATATTTAGAAGTACCAAATATTTTAGTGTTTGTGCTAAATCTTTGTCACTTCTATATTTCATAGCTACATTCTTTCTATCTTCCATTTGCTCAAAAAAAAAAAAAGAAAAAAGAAAAAAGAAAAAAGAAAAAAGGAAAAAGAAACTTTAAGTTTAGGAAGAAATCCCTGCTATCCAGCACCATGCAATTAGCACATATGAATAGGAAATGAGTTCCTGCTGCTCTGGACCATTGTTAATCCATATTGATGGGGTAGAAAACATGACATCAACTGTAAAAATCCAAGAACATTCCTTAAAATATTCAAATGATGTGCCTGGTCCTGTATTCACTCTGCATCTCAAATTCTCCTTGACTTTGTGGGTGCCTGGAATGCAGGAGGAATGCAGGATTAGGTACAGGGCTATGTGTGGTATGCCTACCTTGACAGCAAAACCAGTTTTCAATTCTGTCTGAAATGCTCCGAGACAAATATTCAGGTCAAAGGAACTGTACAAAAAATACACATTAATTTAGTACAGCTGCTATATGTTCTGGGCCAGATGCCACCATGAGCTGGATGGGGCTCTGTTTGGCTGCTGCTGAGGTGGCATGTGCACAATGAACCATGCAGAGCTGAGGAGTGTGGAGCTAACCACCCTTTGAGCTCCTCCACTGGACCCACACCTGCTTGTTCTTTCAACGTCTCTTATTTTTTACAACCTTTATACAAACTAGTAGCATCGCAAACTTGTCTTTATTAGATTGCTTGTAAGGGTAGGAGACCCATGTTATTAACCTGATGATGGCTGAGACGCTGAGAAATTCTGTATATTCTGGGAAGTTCTCAAGAATTAACGCTGAGGAAGTGCCCTAGGGATTGCTGAGTAAAAAAAGGCTCAGGAGCCATCTCAAGTGGTGTTTATTAGAGCAGCCCTGATGCTGATCTTAAATGCAGTCAAAGCCAAAATTCGTGCCTATAACACTAGAGATAGAAGCAAGAGATTGTAACCTCTTACACAAGAAGTTACAATCCCATTCACTTTCACCATTCCTCATAATTTTTTGTCCTCTTCTGTGCAGAGCAAAGCATCCCCCTTTAAGCCAACAAATTGTGTGTGTATCTTAACTTCCATTAAAAAAATACACATAGGAATACTCTAATCCATAAGAAGATGTACCTCTGAGTTCAAATTAGTCTGTGAGAAAAGATATGATTATTCCTAGAATCTCCGAAGAAATATATCTGTCTTCCTGATGTCAGCTCACCATAGCGTGGGCTGCCTCAAAGGCTTTCTCTCAAAGCCCATTTATTTAAATCGTGGTTCACAAATTGTTGACCTTCTCGACTTTAATGACATCTTCTGAACCACCATTATTGATAGGGGAAGTGTGTGAGCCATTTCTCACCCAACAAATAAAGGTTCAGAAGTTTTGAGCACAAGCTAACCCTTTACTTTTCTGACCAATCTTTCTATCCCAAAAAGTCAAAGCCATTAGTCCATTTTAGGATTTGCAGGCTGTGAAATGTCATTCTAAAAAGAACATCCATTTTTGAGTTATTGGAGTACAAAAGCTGCCTTATAAAGGTATCACAGTACCATTGATAATAGCCTTGGCAAAGACCTCACAGGTCATCTAGTCCAAACCTCAGTAAGGAACAGTCATACTAACCTTTTGTACTAGCCTTGTTTTGAACACCTCAGAACTGATGCAACTCCACAACTGAAGGGTTTGTTCCAGCACCAATTTACTTCTGTAATCCCCAAAACCTGACTTTTCCTTTCTTTGGAGTTAGGCCTCCAGTCTCTTTTTATTCACTTCAGTAGAACAAGATGTTTCTTTTCTGAATTCTTGTAAATTTTTACCTTATATGAGTGGAAGGTTTAGTTTGGATGGGCAGCTGGTGAACTGATGGGTTCCTCAATCTTCATAGGGCTGTTTTAACTCTCTTATCATTTTGCCAGGCTTAAACTACTTGAGCTGACACTTTTCTGCCTCAAAGTGATTTCTTTGAGGCTGCAGAACTTTAGCTGAAGGATCTGACAGTTTCCAAAAACAACAATAGGAAGAAACATGATGTTAAGATATTTGGGTGGTGCTTTTTTTTTTTTTTTTTTTTTTGGCAGAGATATCTTAAAATACAGGAGGGACTGCTTTCTCTGGAAAAATATGCTTTTTAAAATCGTCACAGAAACCTGCCCATCATAGTATTGGGTTCTGTAAAACCTACAAAGAGAACAGAGTAGGTTGGGACAGGAAACTTGTCAAATCAATATGGACTACCTAAAAAACTGTCAGGTTTTGGGCAAGAAGACCTGACTGGGAAATGCATCATAATGGTAAGTCACTTGGCTCCAGGCAAAACTGACCTTGGTGTTCTCACTGACTTTGTTGGGAGACCAGAATAAGTCTCAAATAACTCTGTTGCAGTACAGCAAAAAGAAAACATTAAAACATTTCAAGGGCAAAGTAAAATCTGTAACTAGGGATTTCCATTTTTTAAGACTTTTGTTTGGTGTAACCTAGTGTATAAAGCATAGTGACTATAAATCCTCATTGGATTATACTTTTAAAGTAATTATTTAGCTTGCTGCAATCATCACATTTACCAGTCAACTAATTCATACTGAATTCCAACTAAAATCTTGGAAGAATCAGTTTTCTCATGATATTTTGGTGTTTCTTCTTCTTATGCATCAGCCATGAAGTGGAGAAACGCCAAGTTTAAGCCTAGTGAAGAATAGGAAGGAGAGGTTGGAGGGCCTCTGAGCAACAGGATTCAGAGCTGCCCACATAGAGAGGACACAGATATGTTTTCACCTGCCAGTCCTCACTTGCCAGACCTTGTGCCCTGCTTCACCCCGTGTCCCCCTGGGCACCTTCTCCCCACAGCCCCCAAGGCTGGCAGGCAGAGGCAGGAGGGCGCCGTTGATTTCCATCTGCCTATTTCCTTGTTGCTACGACAACCCACCAGAAAGAACATCGATACCTGTATCATCAAAGCTCGCACTCCAGGTGACAGGAGATGTCTATCACGTGAGCCTTGAGCTCGGGCAGTACATGCTGGCAATGCTACCCCACTCCCTCTGCAGCATGGTAATTATGCACAGGCAGATCTCCTTGCCCAAAGCCACAGTGTGATAGCGTGTGGCAGATGTGATGCAGTAGCTGGCTCCTTGCACGCTGGGCTGTTAACATTTAAATGCCTTCATGAGGTTTTGTTTTCTACCCTTCCTATACAAACTTGGGATGAAGTCTATGTAAAATGAGTCGTCATTTCATTTTCTTTCCCTGGACCAGCATATCCTTTCATCTTCAGTGTTACCAGCAGTATCTTTCCTTTTTCCAAAAAACATATAAAATTGAATTATTTTTTCAAACTCTTAGCAAGTTTCTTTCTAAATGAGGTATCTTTATTAGATATTGCATTCTCTGCTTTGCGTGCTTGGCTGTGTTTAGGAAGCGAAAGCAGAGCCTACCTCTATTTCTCAGTATAATAAAAGATCAAAGCACCACAGAGTGTCACATAGTGTGTTTTACCCTGTATATGTTATTAATTTTTTTCTTTTCATCAAAGCTGTGTCATTTTGGCTCACGAGAAGGGATAACTTCTCCCTCCACGCAGGTAAGTGGGAACTTGCCGTTTGCATATTAGGCAACTAGTGAGTTTATCCCAACCAACCTTTGGGAAAAACTGGGAAAATGAAAGCCTCTTTAGTCATTGCCAGATACCAGCTTCTAATTTTAGCCACGCAGCAGTATTTCTGAGGGTAGATGATTGCTTTGAAAGGCCCTTATGATGTTTCCTCAGCCATTCAGAAGCAATGCATTATTTTTAACTTGGGGCATTTACCTCCTTCTTGCCCACCAGCCTGCATGGATTTCTCCCTTATTACAACTCCTACACTGGAAACATTTCTTCTCTCATTATTTGAAAAGTAGAAGTTACCAAAGCTATATAAATAATTCATGAGCAAGCATGCCTGCCATGTGTGGGAACAAATTCTATGTGTGTGAGAGGAAGAGTTCAGGGGGTACAAAAATTGGAACAAACGAGTGCAAAAGACACTAAACCCAGGCTGGATTTGTGGCTAATTTCTACCAGGCCAATAAAACGTGAGGGGAAAAAAGCAGGGGGAACAGGCTTGAAGCAACGACCTAACCTGGAAGCAATTTGGGGCCAGGACAGCATGTTACATGTGTGTACACCATCTGAGTACACGCTCCATGTGGAGGGGGAGTGCAAATTGTTGTCCCTGTGTGGACTGTAATACCCCTAACCACACTCATATTCACTGCTAATGAAAACCAGTAAGTAGTACCTCTTACCTGCTTCGGAGTAAAGGGGATTATGCAAGATGGGGAGAAGGAAATTGGTACTGGAAGATGTCTTCATTTCAATACAAATTATGACAACACCAAATTAGCACTTTGATTTAGATCCCAGTTTTAGGTGATCTATTGTGTGTTTGGGAAACCTTGCAGAGATGTTGGTCTTTGTGGGCAGCTTTGTCTCTTCCTTTTTTCCATTGATGCCACTAGAAGAAAAAGGGTTGAGATACTGAGTGCCCAGCCACTTCAAAAGGCGAGGAGAGGGCTCAGCGCGTTGCGGATTTCGGTCAAGGATTTGAACTGCAGTTCAGGTGGTACAGTTCTTTCCTGGAGAAATTCTTAATGTGTTCATTTGAAGAAAAAAAATTTCAAAAGCCACCATTTGCAAAGTTGTAAGGGCGCATAGGAGAAATCCACATAGCGTTTAATCCTCTGTATGTTGGATTCTGGGATTCTTGGCTCATGAATATCAGCCCCTTTTGCCTCCACCATGAGCACCCTTGGCATGCCATACCCGTGCACAAGGAGAGTGAGGTATCTCCTGTTGGTTATCTAGACATCCAGCCCAGTGAGTTGGGTGCTTGTAGGCAGGTGAGCGACCGCTTGGGAGAAGACTGGGTGTGACACCCCCATCCCTCTCCAGGACTAATTGCCTGACTCAGGACAGTGGAGAAACTCTGGACATTGTAAGCTGTGCTCTACCTTAGCTCCCACAGTGTATAATTAAGAAGTTGAGAGGTGGATCATGCATATTTCCTAGTAACTTTTTACTCTGAAATACTGAAACTATGTTTGGAGCTGCCAGACATGACCCCCAGTGACCACCCAGCAGCCAGGCTATATTGACAATGGCCTTGAGGCCTATTTGGGAGAGGCACAGGTACTTCTGCCTCCCTATCCTCCATCCACCAGCTTCACTCTGGGCTCAGGGTGACACCCTGAGTCATTCAGGCGGATCAGGCCTCAGCTGTGCTCCCTCACTTGAAGCACAAGTGCTGAGCCCATGACACCACTGAATGGGATGGAGAGCCAGCCTTGCCTTCTTGGGACAGTCCTTGGCATGGGGCTTCTCCCACCAATTTTTTGTGGCCAGACTCTGAGAGCATCAGCTGAATTAGACCATCATGGGACTTAGGTGGAGGGAAAACTATATTCTGTCTTGAGCAGGAACAGAGTGCCAAGGGGTCCAACCTGAGAAGGAAAGATGAGGTTGATCAACCTGCCAGGGATAGGTGTTTTGGTTAATACCTGTCCGGGGTCCTGCTACAGCCAGTGGAGATAAATGGGATAAAGCACCCCAGACAGACATCCATTTCTTTCCACTGACTATTGCCACTGCTTAGACAACTTTCTTCAAGTACATGTGCCTTCTGGTTACTTCTAGATGGCTAAAACTAAACCAGCTGGATCCTGTCCTGGGTATCTGAAAGCAAACGTCAAGCAGGGAGGCACTGAGGCATCCCTCACCTATTTTAGGAGTTAAGCAGCCCCTGGAAATGGGCCTTTTGGCTCACAGGCATTGCTTTAAGCAACTCTGTCCTGGCTAACTCTCGTTTTGAGCAAGACATCTGGTGCATTCACTTCCTGATGGGGCATCAGGAAGAATAGATAAGGCAAAGCAAATCCTGAAGATTTGGCCCAGCGAGTTTTAAAACAGGGAGAGATCTTAAAGAGTACATGGACTCCCGTGCAGAGGCATGTGCCATGCAGTGCCAAGATAAGCTTAGCATTTTCCGATTATCAGTATGTACATCACCTTTGACATTGCTTGACAAAAACATGTTTTATAAAACAGGCACGTTCCTTCTCCACAGCTCACAGAGATACAGAAACTGAAATCATATTTTATGAATGGAAAATGAAATTAGCCTGAAATTACAGTGATAAATGTAGCTTTAGAAAATCTTAATTCACTTCAGTCGAGTGATTAACTTCTGCCACTCCACAGTGCTCAGTTACTGCAAAGTCATTTGGTGACATTAAACAATTAAACTTTAGACCTGGGAATAATTTTGCAAATCTTTATAGAACCATAAAGTTCATTATTGTTTTACATGCTTGCAACGAAATATGGTGCATAACTCCAGCTGTTTACTCTAGCATAAAGCCAGCCTCCGGATAGAAAACGATAAGCTCTGGGCAAACTACCAACTCTCCATCAGTCCAGTTCTCCCAAATAGCTATTCTCTGTAGGGAAGAGAGTTTCTTTGTTTCTCATAGCAGAAAGTTGCAGGAAAATAGGTCCTACTGTAATAGTCTGACCAGAAAGATAACTGCGGGCAATGGTGGTCAGAAACAATCCCAGGAGTGAACAGGCTCTGCTGGGGCCAGCTCTGCTGCTGGCAAGCCTGTGTTAGCCGGGCAGTGTTTCAGAGGCTGCAATTCACCTCACCTGGCAGTCAAAGCACTGGAAACGCAGGCGTTTTAACTTTGCTTTGCAGTATTCCGCCTGGTGCCTTTCTTCGTGTCATTATTCCACCACAACAGGAACATTTTCATTGTAAATAGCCTTATTTCTGAGGAAGAAAACTGGGGCCCTTTAGGAGGAAAATTGTTGTTTTACTGAAAACACATGTGAAATGTCATGATTTCTCATTTTTTCACCACCAAATTACCATTTTGTGTGACATGCAACAAAACCAGAACATATGTATGGGTGTGAAAACGGGTAATAACACTGCAGAAAAAATGTAGTGAATGTCCTCAGCGATTTTTCAAGATCCTGCTCTTTCTAACAAAGTCGCTCTAATACACATTAAACTAATAAGCAATATGTATTTGATTTCCGTAACGTCTTTGTTGACAGTAAAAGCAGCTAATTAGCATAATTGATATTTGTATTTACTTCTTGACTGTCTTCTTTTGTAGTTTTGGAGAGAGGCTGTTCTTGCTATCCAAGAGCTGGATATAGGGAGCAACCATGCCAGTGGCACAAGGGATTTTAGGGATGAGCACAGACCCTAGGAGGTTTTGGAAAGCCCGTGAAGCCCCGCATGCAACAGACGGGCTTCGCGGGCTCACCAAAACCTCCCAGGGTCTGCACCCAGCCATCAACTCCACCTGGCTCTTCTTCATCCCCAGGCCACAATCCAGGGTCTACAGCTTGGGAACTAATTTTTAAATTTTGGAAAAGCTAATTTCCAAGCAGATGCTTATTTCCAAGCAGAAGCTTTTTTTTTTTTTTTTTTTTTTTTTTTTTTTAACATTCTGGCTACCAAATGTTATTTATAATAAGCTGCAAGACTCCAGAGGTGATACCAGTGTGGCAACAAATCGCTGCATGACAATACTACTTACTGTAGCAAGAAACAGCTTTTCTCTGTGACCGCATTTCTAATTGGGCTGTAAGAAATAGCATTAGGGCAGTGGTGTATAAGCAAGAATCATATTTGTATGAGGCTCATGGCTCGCTGTGGCTCATCCAGATACCACTTTACAACTTCAGTCATCAAATCAGCAGAACCACAACAGGCTCTGGTACAAGCCAAAGGGGAAAGTGCCATTGTAAAACTGAATACAGCTGCTTCCATAATAGAACTAATTGCATATTGCATCGCAGAGCTAAATTAGTAGTGAAAACAGTTATAAAACCAACAGACAGTGAAACATGACTCACCGAGGAATTGCTGCCAGTTCGGCGAATTCTCATTGGCCCCAGTTCAACAGCCCACACCTGCATTTTCTGAATAGTAAATATATAATAAGGCATAATTACTAGAAAAATACGCAGCACTCCAAATGTGACAACATGCTACTTGTTTATTGGGATAGTGAATAGTATATAATAAGTTTGACCCAAAGTACTTCTGAGCCACCTGGGGTCACAACGCAGAGAGGAGACAAACAGCACAATCCCGACCCATTTCATCTGTGAGACGTTATCTGTAACGTAGCTGATGGCTGCTTCCAATTGACATGCTAAAGTGATACAAACCTCCCCATGCTACTAAATCAAAGGAGAGTAAATAGGAAGAAAGCATAAACAATAATCACTGTTTAGAAAAAAAAAATCAGATATTTATAGCCTGGCTTAAATATTCAAGCTGGAATGACTTGGGATGTCTCAGCTGACTTTACTCACAGTAATAGTTCCCTCAATAAAAAACAGATGTAGAAAGCAAACTTCATTTGTTCTTTCTACTCACAGTCCCTTTCTCCCCTTTCTTTCTAGTGGAGTTTTGTGACTGTGCTGCCCACAAGTCCCCAAGAGAGGTGAAAATTGGACCCAGGATTCAGGGCGTGTATGTGTGGGGTTTGCTCTCTCCGCTACAGACCTTGGAGTGGGTGCTGATTGCCAGGGCCAAACCCCTGCGTGGCAACACTCTGGGCCCAGCAACAATTCCCAGTTTGAACAGCGATTTTGAAGGAAATGGATGTGCTTGGGTCCAGTCATTCCTTCCTCACTAATTTCTGCAGAGGTAGGTGCGAAATCTTTGCTTCTCCTGCACCTTTATCAGCTCAAAGTCACTGCAATACTCCAACTACTGCTTTCAAAATCTGTTTTTATGCCTATGTCCGTACATGACTGGGGAACAGCTCTGGAACAGGCGCATTAATGTTTGTCACCTCACTTCCAGAGCAGTAGCTTTCACTGACCAAAAAATTCAGGCATCTAAATTAATTTAGCATTTCTACTAGTGCATCTGTACGTAGTTCACAGAAATAATTTCTTAGGTCTCAGAGGTTCAGGGTCTCTGCCCTGAACCACTTTAAATTTGTGGTTAGTCTGACTGAGCTCAGGTGCTTTGGCTCAGGTCAGATTGCTGAGCAGCTGGCAGGACTGACCTCACATCAGGAGGAAAAAATTAACCTGGATGCCTTCAAGAAACAGCTCTCACTGCTTTCAGCAGTCTGATATGGCATCACTACCTCAAAGAAACCTGTGTTCTTCTGTTTTGCACTGCCATGAACACTATCTTTTGAAACTGTTGCTTGAGCAGTGAAAAGTCTTCATAATTTCAAGGTTATTCCCTTTCATAGGAAGGAAGAGGAGTTTTCCTGTGCTTGTGGGGCAGCATGTGCTACAGCTGAAACAGCTGTTACCAGGGTCTGTATAGCAACCCGTGCCACCATGCTCTGGGTCTCAATACAAGCTATTGTCTGCACAGCTCCTTCCTTTACCTGTTCTGCTCCAGATTTTGGATCCTCATAATGCCTCTTACTGCGTTACTTTTGGGGAACAACAAGAGGTGTAGCATACCCAGGTAGGGTGTCCCTCAAATTGGGCATGGTTGGTGCTGCTTCACTCCATATTTCCACAGTCTTGAGGACCAGCTGGAATCAGGGGGGAGTTCATTCACATAACTAGGCACATATGGACATTTTGCAGTCCATCACTTTAAAAAAAAAAAAAAAAGGCTATTTAAATTGTGCACAAATCAGAAGTGGGTACAAGGTGGAAGGCTCTCTGCCTTCCATAAGACAATGCTAAGCTATATAAACATACTTTATTATACATAAGGGCTTTCCAAGCATCTCATCCTTTTCTATCCAGAAATCTTGTCTTGGCAGATTTTTAGAATTGCCCATGTTTATTTGGGATTTCCAGACATCTGGGAGTGCTATCAAACTGGCAGCCACGCTGAATCACATTTACTGTGCGTGCACTGAACTCTGTGCAGTCTGGAAACACCATAGAGGCATAAGGTAGATCTATTGCTGCATGGAGTAAAGGAAGCAGTTGAGACAATGGGAGCTTTGTTACTGACATAGCAGGGCCAGGATTTCACTCCACGTTTTGAGAAGACATTTTCAGAAGGTTTTGCCCATGATAGTCCAATTTTGGGGATTATTCCACACAGTAGCTTTTTACTTTTGGAGATCTAGGTTCAAATTCGTGTTGTAGGACCAAAGTTCTTGTTCTGGACCCATCTCCATAAAATTTCTTTTCATTTCCATAGACACAATTTTTGGGAGCACAGTGCCTGCCCTGGAGAGCTCAGGGTAGTGCGAGAAGAGGCGATATGGTTCAAGACAGAGAGGTGTCAGGAGCACTGTGTAGAGAGTTGCTACTTGCCAGCATACAATTTAAGGCAAGCAGAAGCCTCACACAGAGTTAAAATAAAAAATTCTCTTAGGTCTGAATTCCATACTACTAGGAAGGAAGGACAGACGGATGGGAAGGAAAAGAGCAGGCATCATGCTCTGAGTTCTTCCTTGGTTTAAGACACTGAGAAACAGCTAAAGCATAAGTGTAGGGCAATTGGGAGCCTAAATTCGACTGGGGTGTTAAACCATTTGCGTGCTACAGGGGAGAAATTAGAGCAAAAGAGAAACATTTGTCTTATTGTTTATACACAATCTGCACATGTTAAACATTAATATTTTCTTGTGTGCAATGTCAGATTTCCTCCTGCTATGCATGCCTACGTACATATGTGCGTGGGGTGCTTGCATGTTTTTAAAGCCACTTTTCTCTGGTAAACTTTTAAGAGCTTAAGTGAAAAATATTAAGCAAGCATTTCTGTGAAGCTTTGGAAGATATTCAGAAAGTCTTGTTATCAACTTCTTGTTGGCAGGCTTGTGGCATTACTTAAAACCCAGTGCCAGCCAGCGCTAACAAACAACCTTTTATTCCTCCACCACATCGGTTCCTCAGTGCTGAATATTTCTACTCATATGGCAATATTTTAGCAAGCTGTTGAGTTTTTACTTCACTAACTTCAGGGACCGAAAAGCTGCTCTTTTTCAAAGTTTCAGAGGAATGGAATAAATTTAGGTTAAGTAACGATGATTATTCTAGGCAAAGATTTCCTTCATTTAATCTTCCCATAACCAAAAAATGCAAGCAGCATTACCACTCATTTAAAAAAAAACTAATGAATTTCCAAGGGAAATTAGAGAATCAGTCCTAAAGTATTTGGATTAGGGAATCTAATTCTGCAGCCTCTTTGCATATGAAGCAAAAAGTAGAGTGGATGAGAGCCACATGTTATGTAATTTTTCAGGCTGGCAGATTTATTTTTCATTCCTCCTCTCTTTGGCCAGAATCTCTGTTTCATTCTCAGCACCCTTCTTATTCCAATAATGCTGTTTTTTAAAATTTTCCTAAAGTGGCTGTAAATTCAGATGTGTATATAAACTTTTGAAGCGGTCTGACGTTTAATCTTATGCTTGACCTCCAGTGGGACTTGGCCTCGCCTTCAGAAATGATCTGGGTGTTTAGTCACCATCAGGTGAGTCCTGACTGCACCTTGAGTGAGGAAGTGGTGGATGCTTTGCTGCCTAAAGAGATGTTTACATAGCTCCGTGCCAGTGTGCCTACAAAACACACCAACTAGCATGGTGAACTCCATCTTTCAAAAGTTTCCCCATCTCCTTTCAATTTTGAAGCATTCCCAATGAAAGCCAACAAACCAGGAATTTCTCCTCGGCTGAGGAACCAACCATCCTTCCTCTCCCATAAAACCAAGCTCAGGATCACGTAATAACACATGCTGCACAGAGAGAGAGTGTTCTTGTGGCTGTCTTGCTGGACTAGATCTTTGGGTTTAGTCCATTGCTGGACCTTGGGTCACCTGGATGTTGGTTAGGGTTTTATCCAGATCATAGTGAGCCTTTCCAATGATTTGGATGTGTTGTGGTTAGCTCTGCCTCAGCTCCTAAATTGTCAAGCAATGCTGCTCCCCAACTCTTGAACCCCTACGCCACTTTGACTATTCAAATCATAGTGAGTTTGAGAGAAAATACGTTTCAGGCAGGAACAGTGTGCCAAATTTTGTTTGTAAGATGGGACTTATGGGTCTTTCTTTGATAGGTGTTGTGTGATTCCTGTTCCTGCCATGATGTTGGAGTTTGGGAGGGAGGTGATGGGAGTGCGGATGGGGAGGCAGGGACCTTGGGGAGCACTGTCCTCACTGCCAAGGAAACTGTACCCAGAAAACATTTGTGGGTGTTCATTTCAAAATTCCCAGATTCCCAGAAATTTGCATCTCTTCACAGATATTTGGCAAGACAGAGCATGGCAGTATCCTTCTAATAAATTGCTCCTGTGAATGATTTGCCCAGCTCCTGTGTGTGTGCATATAGGGCACTGCTATGAAGGTCTCTTTTAGGGATATCTCAGACTGCATCCTGAAGCCCTGAAATACGATGGTGAACAAATTCTGGAAACCAGAGTAAAAACAGAAATGGATGCAAACACAATTAGAATGTATGGTGTGTCGTCTGCATCTTTAATAAATGTTTGTCTGCAATGAAATACAATTAACGTGTAAGATAATGCAGTTTACCCCATTTAGCTCTTCACTGGGTTTATAAACAAATTCTGCCAGTTAACTGTCCCTGTTAAGCAGATGCACTCACCATACACAAGCTAAAACACACCGCAGACTGCAAACTGGAACAGGTGCAGGGATTATAATGGGATGATGAATTTGCCAATTTACCAGCTCTACATGTTGACATCAATGAATGCATTTTATTTAAAACACTTGACGTTGAAAAGCACTTTCTTTTCTCAGTCTGTGGAGTACAAGGTGAGGGGAAATCATGCAATAAAACTTCATAATGCATGCTAACTTCTGATTTTAATTGCTGGTATAGATGTCCAAAAAATATTTCAGATAAATTTCATGGAGTAATTAAGAAGGTCAAATATGGCATCCATCTTGAAATGGAGGAACTACTGCAGGAAAACACAAGGAGAGCTTCTGATTCCTCTGAGGAGGGACTGTGAGCGAGGAAGCTATGGCAGAGAGGAATCCGTGTAGGGAGAGCTGCTGAGCAAGAAGGCTGCACGTAACACAAAATTAACTCCACAGAGAACCAACTGCTTATGTTACTATTTTACTCACTCCATAGTTTAGCCCAATGCTGGTTTTGTGCTTACTGAATTACCAGAGAGGCTGATTTTCACAGGCATCCCATGGACGAATGGTGCTCATAGGCACCTCTCCACAGACACCGAGCTCTCAGCAAAGTACGCATTTGCGTATTTGGGCAGGTACATACCTTGAAGTCTGGGCTCTAGTGCCCAGATCCCCAACAAGAATCAATGCTTCGTAGTCGGTCTTGCTCAGAAGCATGCAGAGGGACAGACATCTCTCTAAGGATGTCCTCTTGAACCTCACACCTTCATTTTGTGATGTTAGCTTATACTGGAGCGTAGTAATTGCTATTAATTGTTTCATCACTCTCTATGATTTCACTTAGTTCTCCAAGAAAAATTCAGTTTAGGTGAAGTTTCTTTGTCTTTGCTTTCCAGGTAGGGCTGGGTCCTCACCCAGCATAAATCAAGGTACTTCCATTGTAGTCAAAGGAGCTAAGCCAATGTACGTTACTAGGGAACATTATGCCTATAGTGTGAATAGCAGCTGAAATGTTACTATTCTCAGCTGCTTTTTCAAATAAATTATGCTAGGTTTAAGTGTAGATAATGAAAGCCTGGAATCAGCCTTGGTGTAAATGGGTATAACTCCTTTGACAGCAGGAACATTGCATTTGGTTACCCCCACAGCTGAATTTAGCCCAGTCAGTTCAGCTTGGCATTATCAGTAGGAAGATGTGGCTGTGAGTTCATGAAATGTCACAGTCTTTTAGCTATAAAGGTGACACTTTAAATTGTCTTAAAGAGTAAGTGTGCATTTAATTTACATTTAACAGGATGGTTACTGTATATCATTTAAATACTAAATCAGTTCAAGTTTTAGTACGTGCACTAAGGTTTAAGAGTTAGAACAATTGGGGAGAATGGGCCAAAATCAGCCATAATAAAAGGGTGTTGACTTGGTGGAACTCCAAAAGGGAACTTTTCTTTCTCTTTTTTTTTTTTTTTAATCTTTAAGCACAGAACATAGAAAAAGCTTGAGCCACTCTAACACTTTCTTACTCATGTTTTCACCTACTTAGTAAACCTAAAGAAAGGTTAGCATTCCCAAAGGCTGACTTTTCTACTGTGGACACATCTGGTTGCCCTCCAGAAATGTGACAGTATTCTTCAACCATGTTTCAATTGCTTGACTGATGTGTCTTTTAAAACTGAATATCTAATTCCTAAAGGCATAGGATAAGTAGCCAGAGACACAGAGGGTCTTTTATGAGGGGAAGAAACCGTATTTTCCATTTTGAGGTGAAATTTCAAATTTCTTGATCATTCCAGAATAGAACAATACCCAAAGTATTTCTCAGAAATGGAAATTTCAGAGTACAAGTTGATAGACATGTTTGTTGCAGTCATTATTTTTTTTATTTCACTAAACCTATTTTGTTATTATATGGAACAAAAACTTTGTAATAAAAAATCATCTTTCTGGGAAATTTAAGTGCTGTGTTCTAAGAAGGTAGAAATATTTCTTTGTTCTGTTTAAAAACAAATTCTCATCGAAGGTTGAAAATTTCTGCAAAATATTTTTGTCTTTGAGAGAAGAGCAGTTTTAGGCAGGGAAACAGTCTGTATATAAGATTGCTGCGAGCTTTAGCCAGTATCAGGAGTGCACATGCGAATTGGCTACATATACACACAGAGGTGGATGTTTGGTCGTCACTGTGCCGGCAGGTACTTTAACCGAGTGCTGGAATGACTATCCTATACAGAAACATTCTTCGGCTTCTTCTTATCTTCCTCTCTGCCGGATTTCCAATATTCCTGGGTATTAAACTAAGAAACGGAGAGGGATGGGGAAACATTCTCCTCTTCTTTTGAAGGGGAGTGTCATGGCTCTGTGTCTGAATATTTTTCTTTCAGGAACCAGCAGTTATTCTAGCCCAGCTGTGCGATTGTAGCAACAAATGAGAAATGAATCTTTACAATTTTTAAAAGCATACACCAAAATCTCATGGACGAGAATGTGACGGGGATCTTGCAGCTACAGGAGGCAAATGGAAACTTCTCAGTGCCCAAACATGGGTGAAACAACCTAATTTTAGACTACTGGTTTCTTCTGCTTATGTTTTTTTACATCTTGGCCATGCTGTTTTTCATTATTAAGCTCAGATTTCTGCCTCATGAGTCCAATCAGCTGAGTATTATTCAGGCAGTATTTGCTGTAGTTTACTCTTGTAGATATGGCTAATCCTTTGTTCTCCCCAAAACGCCACAGGGTCCATGGCAGGTCCTTAGACAGAAATTATCAGATGAGGTCCAAAGTGCTTTGCAAATTTGAATTTTGCTTTGGCACCCACATTTACAGCTGTATGTGACAAAGAGTGTGTATCAGAGAACAAGTTCAGCTCTTGGCAGTGAAGTGAAAATTGTCATTAATTGAAAGTATGTTAAAGGCAGTTCTTAAAGATGAAACATTATGATTGGATTTGAACATGTTTGATTTAGGCTTCCTTTTTATACCTTTGGATTTACAGGAGATAATAATACCTAATAAACTGTTGGTTTTAAATATTTCCCCACTGATGAAGTGGAAAGTTGACATCTCAGATTTGGTTACATTTAAAAATATTCACTGTGAAGCTCAAATCTGGAGCCTGCATTTTCCATTTGAGTAAGTCTCTTTGCATTCCTCTGGGACAAAGATGGTTCCCTGTGAGCCATGGGTATGAAGCTTGCCCAGGTTTTAAGACTTTGGGTTGAGGGAGGCATTGGAAGGGCAGGCTCTGCTAAAGTCACTGAGAAAATACACACATTCACTTCACAGGGACCAGAGTTTCACCTGAGGTTTGATTCAGGCTGATCTCTAATACTGTATCTTCTGTCAGAGCTTCACAAATAAGGCTGAGATTTTCCTGTTTACAGGGTAAAGTCTAAAGTAAAAGCACTTAATGTTCATAGCATTGTGGATCATATATTAAAGAGAAGAATTTTGTTTTTAACTCCTTTGGCCTTGAATTATGATAGGAAGGTTTGGCAAACAATGCGTTTACATGCAAGATGGAACTTTTTCTATCCTCTGGGGATTTAAGATCCAAGGGTCATATTTGATTTGCCAACCAGGGGGAAAAAAGCTGTTATTCTAAGTTACTTTAAGTCACTTGTGCTCTGCAGTGCATGCTGTGCTCATGCTTTTACTTGGTGGTATGGGTAAGCATTTTAAAGTGGTTTACCTTGTCTAGGTTGATTGTCTTTATGTCTATATATATGAATATAGATGTATAAATATGAATGTATATATGAATACATAAATAAATAATATCTAAATTATTTTCTCTTAACCAACCTTGAGAACCTGTGGGGTTGCCTGAGACAGTATGAGCTAGCATTTGGCTGCGCATGGTAAACAGTTTTTCGTCAGCAGGCTCTGGAGATCATTGACCTTTGATGAACCCATACAGTGTTTGGCAATTCACCCAGTGCTTCCCAAGCAGTAATTGTTCATTGGGCAGCACCTCACAACTGCAAGGCAGATAACTGCTGAAGAGAGGCCTTGGGAGAGGGTTTAAGTGCCTTGCTCATCACGCAGACAGAGGCAATGCTGTGGAGCCCAATGCTTTCCCATCTTGTCCTTAGACTTCACAGTGTCAGCAAAAAGGATGGATAATGTTGTAACCTTCTTCCTTAGTGGCTTATTCTAAATTTTTGAGCTGGTGTATCTTGGTAACTAGCTGACAAATTAAACAAAATAGGAATGGAGGAGGAAGCATTAGATGTCAGAGCCCAACTTAGTCTGCTTCCATTTAGTCTAGTTCATGCACTGACATTTTCAAACAATGCATTCAATTTTTTTATACTAGAAATGAAAAAGCATATTTTCCTCTTTCAGCCTGTGACCTCGTCTTTTGCTGATGACTTCAGTCATTGTTTGTAATAGTCAAACCCCTGGGGCAGAGAACAGAGTGATTCATTTGTACTTGGGGCACTTGGATTTATAGACCACTAAAGACACTGAAAATATTCTTGCTTGATGCTTGCATGAGACAGTCTTCAAAGCTAGAAACAGTGCCAAACTGAAGCCTAGACCCAGACTGAGATTTCAGTGGGCAGTGAAACCTGTTCCCATAGCAGGCCGACCATGTGTACCAAACCTTTGGAAACATCTCTGTTTTGATTATTCACTTTATCAAGGAACTTACCAGTATGTAAATACTAGTCAGCTCTACTGACAGTTAAGGTGAAGCATGGTGTAAATCTCTGCCAACATATCCACACTGGGCTGAGCATAAATTATTACTCAACAAATGTTACTGGCTTAAGTTGCTGAAGTGTCCTCTGCCAGCAGTGTTGACCTCTGTAAATTGCCACCTTCCCATATCTGTGCACTTCCTCACCCACTTCATGTACCATCAGCCAGTTTTGCTTATCTGGCTCCTGTAGCTATATATTAGGCCCTAGAGGAGGCTGAAATGAAGGGCAAAATTTGATAAGTCACAGTGCTTCTCCCCAGCAGTGGGTCAGGCTACACAGGTCTACAGCACTGCATGGGTGTCAGGAGTACCATGTTGTCCTTGAAGTGTTTTCTTCTGGGTAATACCAGCTAACTTGTTAATGAGAGAAGCTAAAGCCATGAGCTATATACTCATAGAATCATAGAATCATTTAAGTTGCAAAAGACCTTTAAGATCATCAAGTCCAACTGTTAACCTAAGACTAAACCATGACCCTAAGCACCTCATCTACCTGTCTTTTAAATACCTCCAGGGATGGTGACTCAACCACCTCCCTGGGCAGCCTGTTCCAGTGCCTGACAACCCTTTCGGTGAAGAAATGTTTCCTAATATCCAATCTAAACCTGCCCTGGTGCAACTTGAGGCCATTTCCTCTTGTCCTGTCATTTGGGAGAAGAGACCAACATCCACCTCTGCAAGGTGTTTTGAGAGGGCAATAAGGCCCCCCCTGAGCCTCCTCTTCTCCATACTAAACAACCCCAGTTCCCTCAGCCACTCCTCACAGGACTTGTGCTCCAGACCCTTCCCCAGCTCCGTTGCCCTTCCCTGGACATGCTCCAGCACCTCAATGCCTTTCTTGTAGTGAGGGGCCCAAACTGAATTCACATAGTATTTGAGGTACAGCCTCACCAGTGCAGAGTACAAGGCGATGATCACTTCCTTAGTCCTTCTGGCCACACTATTTCTGATGCAGGCCAGGATGCCAAATGGCCTTCTTGGCCACCTGGGCACACTGCCAGCTCATATTCAGCTGGTTGTTGACCAACACTCCCAGGTCCTTTTCCACCAGGCAACGTTCCAGCTACTCTTCCCCAAGCCTGTAGCATTGCAGGGGGTTGTTGTGACACAAGTGCAGGACCTGGCACTTGGCCTTGTTGAAACTCATACAATTGGCCTCAGCCCCTTGATCCAGCCTGTCCAGATGGAAATTGTCTTTCATGGCAGTGGCCATATTAAGTCTGGCTCTTCTAAGTTTCTCCCTGCATAACCTCATGACATCCTTGTACCCCTCCTGAGTTTCCTGCCCCTTCTTCCAGAACTTCCCTTTTTTCCTGAGTTCCAGCCAAAGCTCTCTGTTCAGCCAGGCCAGTCTTCTTCCCCACCAGCTCATCTTCAGGCACACAGGGACAGACAGACTGCTACTGCACCTTTACGATTTCCTTCTTGAAGATTGCCCAGCCTTCCTGGACTCCTTTGCCCATTAGGACTGCCTCCCAAGGAACTCTGTCAACCGGGCTCCTATACAGGCCAAAGTCTGCCTTCTGGAATTCCAAGGTCGCAGTTCCACCCACCCCCCTCCTTACTTCTTCAAGAATCTAAAACTTTATTGTTTCATGACCACTATGCCCAAGATGGCCTCCAACCCTCACATCACCCACCAGTCCTTCTCTGTTCACAAACAATAGGTCCAGTGGGCCACCTTTCATACTTGGCTCCCTCAGCAGCTGTGTCAAGGAATTATCACCTTCCACACAACCCAGGAACCTCCTGGACTGTTTCCACTGTATTGTATTTCCAGAAGATGTCTAGTAAGTTGAAGTCCCTCACAAGAACAAGGGCTAGCGATGATGAGACTTCTCCCAGCTGCTTATAGAATATTACATCTGCCTCTTTGTCCTGGTTGGGTGGTCTATAACAGAATCCCACCATGATATCTGCTTTGTTGGCCTTCCCCATGATTCTTACCCATAAACACTCAACCCTATCATCACCATCATTAAGCTCTATACAGTCAAAACACTCCGTATCATCCAAGGCACTGCAGTTGTGCAAGTCATTCCACCATGTTTTCATGATTAAAAGCTTCAACTTCACCCAATCTGAGCCAGCACTGGTTTTCATTTTGCAAACCAGGACCTGACAGGTGAGGATTTGCAAATCCAAATCTGCTTTGATTTTTGTCTGTAACAGAGACAGGTCAAACGCAGAACTCTGAGGAAAATTTTGAATTAAATCGGAATTAGCCTGACCTCCCTTCTGGATTCAGCTTTGCAAGACCAAGCTTTGACAGACAAGTCCTTGTGAAACCCAAAAAATCTCTAGTTTGGTCATCTCTGCTTTGCATATTTCAATAGCTCCTTGCCAGCTACAATGCTTATGATAATAAGAATAACAGAAACCAAAGCAAAACCACAAGTTAAGCTGCTTATTATATAATTTAATTAGACTCCACTGCACTTTCTCTTCCAATTCCCAACTTACAAGGATTGAATTGTTAGGTACATTTTTCACATTGGGATTCTGAAGAGTTTATTTTGACCTGGCAAATGATTTTAAGTCTGAGGAAAAGCAGGTCGAGCAGTGGTGAAATAAAATAGGAAGTATGCAGTTTCTTCTCACCAAGCCTGGTATCTGCGTGACTCCAGCACACAAAGAGCTGGTGTGAATTTCAGGTCCTGTGCCTGCCTTAAATCAAGGAATTTGCAGAAATTAGTCATGACATGGTTTACCCAGCGGTCTTTGCTAAAGGAGCATTTTTTGGGGGAACTTTTACATCAGATGCTCGTAACTTATTGGCTTCATGAGGTCACATGTGCCATTGAGTTAAGAAGGAAGGAAAAAACATATTGTTATTAGTGAGCCCCTCAACT
>NW_010263632.1:0-30047 GCF_000690775.1 Eurypyga helias | reverse complement strand
CCTGATGTTCAGAGGGCACCTCCTGTATTTCAGCGTGTGCCCATTGCCACTGGTCCTGTCAGTTGCCCAGCCGCTGGTGAAGGATCAGCCCCATAAGCCACAGGCAAATCCTTCACCTCTACTTTAGGCTAGGCTGTTTTTCTCTAAGGCACACCTGCCTCCTTAGCAAATGAAGGTGTATTTTTTCTGAATTCAGAGGATTTGCTCATAGCTACAACACACAATTTTTATTTTTGATTCAATTTGCTTCCATATTTTCCTCATTGCTATTTGACATTACCTTTCTTTTCTGTTTATTCTGTACATTATACTAATGGAGTGTATAGCATTTGGCAGCCTTCCCCTCCAAAACGGTAAGAAACTAAAGCACTGGACATCATTAAAAGAGGTACTACCTACTTTCACAGTCTTTTGCAGTATCAATAACTTACTCCCCTATAGTTCATGACAGTGCAAAAGTGGTATCAAACCTTGCACATGGCTATTGTTTTCTTACTGGCCCTTTAAACAGTAATGGTAGTAAATGTGGTATTTTTTTTTTCAGTTTTCCCTCAAAGGTCTTTAAATCCCACAGAATAGTATTTAGGTTTTGATCTAACTAACTTTGCAAACAGAATACCAGTTTTAAGCCAACTGAAACTCTTCCTGAAGAACGTGTCCTGGGTCACACCCCTGGAGCGTATTTCATTGAGTTGATATTTGGAAAGGAATATTTGTGCCTTGAGAGTAATAAGATATTATAAACAGCTAACACTATTACCCTCATGCTTTGCTAAGGAATGAAAACTAACCAGAACTTCAGGGATGGAACCCATCATCACTCGATCTACAGGGAAACAGTGAGTTTTGACAGCTATTTTTTACAATATGTACAATACTTTCATTTCTAGATAACTATAATTTAGTATTCCTAATAAGACATGTTTCATGTGACAACATAGGCACTTATTTTAGAACAACATAAACCCTTTTTCCTTTGCACTAGCTATAAATGATGTCCAGGGCAACTTGCCTAGGCTTTGACATCTTTTACGCATCTTATTCAGGTCATAGTCATGTATTTAGTTGGTCCTTGTACATACATTTGTGTTTCTCTGGCCACATACCAAAAGTTGTCACATTCCAACATACTGGTGACTCTTGTTGGTTATCAAGAAGGTGACCTGCCAGGACAGACACCTTGGCAGGCCCCTGGGCAGACCATGATCCGAGAGACCTGCTGAGGCACTCCGGTTTGAGGTGGACACCTGGTTAGCCTGCAATACCTCTAGCACTTCTTCTAAAATCACCCTTTGCACTTCTACCAGCGCTACATCACTTTAAAATATATTCAGGTTGCAGACTGAACTTTTTCTGTTTACCATTTGCTCTAGAAAGACATTACTAAAAGACTAAAAGAGCTCTAAAATAAATTATAATGATGATAGTAAAAATGGTAAATCTCTAATATACAATTATCATGTAATTGGCAAAAAACATTAAAACATGTTGAAGTAATTGCTAAAGATATCTTTAAAAGATTTTGTGACCATAAAATTTTCTATCTATAAACACTAAAGCAGAACAAAATAACTTCCTGCAATATTTTTATCAGTGTAAGATATGGTTGAAAAGCAAATGTCTGTGGCTTGATTAAATAATAATTCATGACTGCTTTTGTGAAGTTAGATGCAAAAGAAAAAAAAGTTAATGGTTGTTACATTTCCACTGAACTACTGATCACTTTCATAAAACCAGCTGAATTAAAATGAAAGGTATGCTGAGGATGCAGAGAATAGCAAAACAACAGTTGGATGACTTAGAGATATTTACAAAAATACAGGCAAACTGTAGCATACATATTCAAAGAAGAGGAACTGATTTGTAACATCTGTTTAATCTACTTTTACTTCCATTTATAAATACTCCCATTGGTAAAATTAGCCTCTCCCAGGACAATCACATTAAATATTCCACAATTGGAAGTCAATTCCAAATTACCCCAAATAGAGGTTGGGATACAAGACACCTATTCAGCCAATCTGTGACAAAGCACTGGATGATGATCCAAGCTTCCTCAATATGCTTTTCTCTCCTGATTTTCTTTCTTTAACATAAAAGTTTAGGGGAAAAATGAAAACAGAGGTGAAGAACTGAAATAAGGAAGCCATAAATTGTCAGGATTCTGGGATTTGGGGAGGCTCTCTTCGAACAGTTGCTAATGATTGCATTACACAAATAATCTAATGGATGGCAATCTAGACACATGCCTTGACTGCAGAAAACAAGATTACTACCCTCACATTGACAACATCCCCCAGCTGCTTTGCTGATTTTTTTTTTAACTGCTACTTACAGATTTGGGTCACCAGTTGCAAATGCATCAAATTCATGTTAAAGGAACTGTATCCAAAATCAGATCTCTGCTAAATATCAAGACAAAGCATGATACTCCCAGATATAATTCTTTAACATTTTCTGATAGTTTGGTGAAAGAACATCATGTTGTAAGAATCCAGGTCAAACAGAACAAGGTCAAACATCTGCTATAAATGTATGTGCTGTCCCGAGGCAATTCTATTTGTAGAGTTGGATATATTTTCAAATATTTTGGTGGCTCATCTACTGAACTAGGGAAGCAATTGCTTACTAGCTGTATCCCCTCATAATTACTAAAAAATGTCATGTAACGTATTTATTTGCACTCGACCTTCAGTGCCAACATGCTGTAAATACAGGCAACCAACCATGGGATTCTGAATTAAATTTGTATGTACCTTTATATAGATATAATATGTATGGTAACCAAACAGGAAAAATTATTACGAAAATTAATGTATTCTCCATGTTTTTCCATCTTTAGATGTGACTGAATTTCAGCAGGTGTGCTCCAACTAAACACAATTTTTTAGACTTTAAATGGGGATGCATAGGAAAACTAATGATTTGATGATTTATTCATGTAAAATTTTTTTTCCAGGGAAAAAAAAAAAAAGGTCCTTTACTTCCTATTGCTACATCCGTGTACCGAACCTGGAGTAAGTCATCATTTTCTGGATTTGAGGAATGTGAAATTATTTGTGCAGATGATTTTTTTATTACTACCTATATTATGATTTAATTCTGTAAGCCTCCTCTGTCTTCTGAATGCAAACTTAAAGCACACCTTGCCATAAAGGGGTTCTTAAGGCCTTGTGCACATTTTGGAGAGGAATCTTTGGAGTAGACACTATGGTAAGTTGATCTAAAGTTTCTGAACACCTCCCCTTAATCCTGCAGTTAAGGAAGCTGTTCTGGAAATGGTACTGGAAAGGAGTTATTGCCCCTTACTTCATCACCTTTTCTGCTCTTCTGTCAATTACTGCTCACAGATTTCTTTTGTTTGCTGCAGAAGGGATTTGTTGAGATCATGGTTGTCTTCAGAAAAGACACTGCAGCTGTCTAGCTTTTTATATGTATAATTACCTTTAACTTGCACTACACCTATCTGCTACTAGGCATAAGATATTGCAGGTGTAATTCAAACTCTTTAATGACTTTCCACCCGAAGGCTTAGAAAAAATCTTCATACAATGTGTCAGCTGCAAGAAAGGTGCATGCCTTCCTCCTACAATGTGAGGGACAGTCCCCCACACCTCCCACTGAGGTGCAATTCAGGTCCTGTTTTATTTAACGGGGTTTTGGCCTCCTCTCATACCCTCAGCCTTCGCTAAGCATTAACACTTGCTAAACATCAAGGGCCTCAGAAAAAGAATTAATTGAATTATCTCCCCCTCCAAAACAATAACCCATTTTGAAAACGCAGCACTTAACTAATTCTAGGAAGGCAGAAAAGGGAAAATAAACCCAGTATTGATTGGAGGAAATGTTATTCTCCAAATAAGTTATTATTCAAGGCACTTGCAGTAATTTATCCAGGTTAAGTATCGCTGGGATATGAGACTGCAATTATTACAGAATTAAGCTTTTATAATTTTTTCGCCTTTTTTTAGAAAGCTAAAACAATACACTGAAAAGATGATTAAAAATACTACCCTGTCAGTGTAAACCAGGGTTTATGTATGAAAACTTGCAACATGCAGTAACAAGCTGTTACTTACTGTAATTTGCTAAATGTTAGGACTGTGCTGGCTGTCCCCATGCCTACGGAGGGGGCATGTGGCAACTCCAGCCAAGCACTTGGGCAGATTCCAGAAAGCTACAAGGTACTTCACAAAGTAATGGCTGGTTTTATTGTTTCCCATCATATAAACAAACCACTATTCTTGCCTTAGTATTTTTTTGATCATGACTAACATGATCATGAACTCCGTCCCAGGGCAATGACTCCCAATCCAGGCAACGCTAACCTTAAGTGTTCTCCTACTCTTCCTGAAGTTTCATGACATAATGACCATTCCTACATCATATCTATGTCCAGCAATTGGATAGACATTTTCTAATTTTTTTTTTTTTTTTAATCAACACATTTTGGAATTTCTGAGCATTCCCTATTGAGCAGTCATGGAGAATGCAGCCACACATTTCCATCAGCTCACCTGGTAACAGTAAATTTTTCCATTCTTGCAGTTTTTTTGGCATTTTCTAATGTAAGGTCAACTCCACCTCAAATATCAAGCTTGGTACACCGTACAGATTTCTACCAAAATAGCTTTGCTGACTGAAACAGCTGTTCTGGGAGAACTCCCTAGTCGTTAGTGCAAGTGTGGTTATATCAGCAAAACAGGATTCTCCTAGAACTGCATGTTTTGTATGCTCACATTAGGACTCATTTGCTGGTACCTGATCCTAGTATTCCTACACTGGAAAAGTGTCCCCAGTTTCTGTTGCCTTCACAGTCTGTGCCAGTGGAATGCTACCTGTAAGTAATTTAACCCTTCTAAGGTTCATTTCAAAGTCTTGCACATTTTCAGAGGATTTGAGAGCTGAAACAAAATTGCTTTGTTATGTCTCTTCCAAAACTATGTATTTCAATTTCTGAAAATGAAATCAGGAAATTTTACTAAAAATATGTTTTAAAAGGTAGAAACAGAAAAGTAGTTAAGATTTTTCTTCCTAGAAACACAGGATGCTTTCAGATCCATGGATATACAACTTTTAGTTTATTAAACAACATAATAGTATTGCTTGTCCAACAGTTGGCATTTTCTTATGTATTATGCATTTCTTAACATGAAAGAAATCTGTAAAAATAAGTCTCCCTTTTTCTTTAATGCTAATATTAGTCCCATATGAAACCTGTCTGTTCCTATTTAAATAAACTCTATTTAACTTTCCCTTCCAACATTTATGATGAAACCACAAAACCAAAATAAAGTAATAATTTTTCTAAATACCAAAGGGAGTTGTTAATGGGCTAGCATGCAGCAATGCAGTGTAGCTAGCTGACAAATAACTTAAGAGGTCAGAATTGGAGCAGAAAACCTTTGCACAGCTGAGTATTACTGTTTTGATTAAAATAATTTCACACCTTCATGATCACAAGGCAATCTGCAAACCACAAGGTGTCTTAGAGCTCAACAAAATACATTACTTCATAATGCTTCATCAGGGTGAGAAACAGAGAGCATAGAAATAATAATGTACATGCTCTTTTAAGGAAAAAGTGATTTTGAAAAAGAAACCCACAGGAAACAATTTCAATCTGTAAAAAAACCAAACCCAAGTGGTTGGGCTTTTTGGTTTTTCTTAAATGCATACGTGGAGGCTATCTGCTCTCTCTATTTAGATCCTGATCAACCTTTTTGTCTCTGAGAGTAACCTTTATAATTCATCGGACCCATCAGCTTAGTAACAAACTGCAGATATTCATATATATTCTCAAATCATTATTTCAGCTGCCCGTTACTCCACTGAAGGTTTTCAAAATGTCTTGGACAAGGGCAGTGTAATTAATTTCTGAAGCTGTAACTTCATGAAACATGATCTGTTCTCCTGTATAATTCAGTCTTCAGTTCGGAAAGGACAAAACCTGTACAGAACTATTGGCACTTGGGCAGCCCATGGAACACACTGCCCTGCACAGTGGATGTAGCCAGTCAGTGTCCCCCTGTTGATGCTGCAGTCTGCTGATGTTACTGAAGAAGATACACCTTGGAGAAGCACCCTGTGATCGTCATGCTTGTATTTGTTTTTTTAAAAAAAGTATGACCTCCCCCTGTGAGATGAAATGTGTTTTGCAAACAACGAATGAAATGACGAATGAAAACAACAGGGGGAAAGCGAGGTGTGTACATCCCTGGCTGTCTTCAAGGCCAGGCTGGATGTGGCTTTGAGCAACCTGGTCTAGTGGAAGGTGTCCCTGCCCATGGCAGCGGGGTTGGAACTAGATGATCTTTAAGGTCCCTTCCAACCCCAACCATTCTATGATTCTATGATTCTACCTGACACACAGTGTTCTCTGCACTCACGCACTGCGATGTCTGGAGTGCATAGCTTGCTGAGAGCATTGCCACTACAGTCCAGGTCTGGTTCGATATGTTTACCCTCTAAGAGCATTACATTATCCTTGAGTGGTGAATGCTTTGGTCAGTCCAAATGTCAGCACTGCAAAGAGACATTTGCCTTGCAACTCTGTAATGCAATTTTGACCTAGCCCACAGAAGGTTAATGTCTATTAAGTGGGGATGATTTTGCAAAGTTCTGTGCCTATTAGGCTATCTGTTTCTCTTGAGATCACTGGCTACATTTGTTGGAAACACTATATGCCACAGTCCTCTGCATTATTTCAGTGCAGAGAAACCAGTTTTTCTGTAGCTGCTTCTGCTTTGCAAAGCCCTTGAGAGACTTGCAATGTCTACCTTGTAAATCATGCTCTTTCAAACTGCCTGCACAGTAGTTCACAGGTAACCAGCTCCACTCCAGCCAGCTGGCCTACCTTCCACTAACATCCTTATGGTTTGTGCTACCTGGTAGGTTTGAATCTCTGAATGCCCAAAAGTGCCAGAACTTCGGTGGAAGCCACACCATTTTAATGAGGTCATGAATTTCACTTCTTACAGGTGAAAATATATGTGGTGTGAATATTTTGAGTCTTGATGAGGATTTTACAAGAGGCCATATTTAGAGAATTCAGTTCAGTAATGAAACACCTTAATTTTAATGGTCAGCTTCAAACTTACTGATTAGAGTCTGAGTCAGTTGGTGTGCACTGGGATCCATCTAGAAGTAACAATAAAAATGCTCTCCAAGCAAAGTCTAAATTGTCAAGAGGAAAGGCATATTTTTGTCTACTGATGCCATGTTTGACTGTCAAAATCACAAATTTTCATTTTATTTTGTAACTTTTCACACTGTTTGTGTTTCTGGCAGAGCAGTGTCTGCTGTTGTCATTAAACTGCTCTCATTTCCATGGTATTTCAGTCCTAGCAGTGTCTCTTCAGCCATGATCACGCAATCACATGAATCCCAGAATCCCATTGCTGATGAAAACCAGGATTATTTTCCTATTTCATATGTTTTTATCCTGGTAATCTACAGCTATGTCTACATAAATAAATACAATACCTGCATTTTTAGGAATGCACAGTATCAGCCTGAAGTTCTAGCACTCCTGTGAAAAATTCCTAGTTCAGGAATTAAAATGAGCCAGAAATTACTTCCAAAAGGCTGTTTTGGAGGGCAGGAGAATATCTCAGTATGGATTTGGGTAAATCTATGCCAACTGGACTCAGTGCCAGAGGACAACCCTGTGTGTTTTAATGCTGTAATACAGAGGAAACCTATTCCTCTCAGATATGACACTGCTGCAGGCCTAAAACTGTCAAGCAGGAATTGGATTGCAGGTGCAAAATATGAATTCAGCTTGCCAAACAACTTTTTTGCTTCAGAGTCACTATGATCCAAATAACTTATGAAATGTTAGCAGTTTGAAAGCCAATTAGCCATGCTATTACTATATTAATGAGTTCAAATGTGAATCAAAACACCATACGTGAAGTTTCAATGGGTGTGTATGACCTGGAACTCTTAGAAACTTTTCACGCACACATGGATGACATGTAAGGCCTCACTGGACATCTTTTTACAATTTCATAGTTAGGGACTGAGAATAACAGACAGTTGTAAAATTCCATCAACTAGTATGCTATTACTACTACTACTGTGATTACTACTACTAGTAGTAACAGTACTAGCGGTAATAACATTAGCTAGCTAGAGACATTAACTAGCTCATATTGATTGCAGACCAGATGTGCTGATATAAATTTGGCCCCATGCATGACCTGTGTTGGATCCTGCAAAATGCTGGAACAACTTCAGCCGTTGTACGTACATTGGCCTTTAAGTCATAAAATTTACTTCCCCAGCTAGTAAAGTGTCCCATACAAGATGATCTAAAAATATCATCAAACACACAGAATGTCTGAAAATAGTGTAGAATGATGTCACAAAGCAATAAGCTACAATAAAAGCATTTAAAACATTTATACATCATAATCATAGAACCATAGAATGGTTCTGATCAGAACAGGCCTTTAAAGATCAACTACTCCAACCCCCCTGCCATGGGCATGGACATATTTCACTAGACGAGGCTGCTCAAAGCCCCATCCAGCCTGACTTTGAACACTTCCAGGGATGGAGCATCCGTAAGCTCTCTGAGCAACCTTTCCAGTCCCTCATCAATGTCATCATAAAAAATTTTTTCCTCATATCTAGTGTAAATCTACCCTCATTTAGTTTAAAAATGTTATTCCTTGTCCTGTCACTACAGGTCCTAGTAAAAAGTCTTGATCTTTCTTACAAGCTTCCTCTAAGTATTGAAAGGCCGGATCTTCCTGGAGCCTTTTTTCTCCAACAGCCTCAACTCTCTCAACCTCTCTTCAGAGGAGAGATGTGCCAAGCCTCTGATCATTTTCATGGCCCTCCTTCTGTGCTCATATCTTTTCATATACACATGATCTTTAACTTATAAGTGTGTTTTTCAGACATGCTAAATTTCAGGTATAAATTCATAGCACAAAAAAGAGAAAATATTAGGTGGAATAGCCGTATTTCCTGTTTCGAAGTTAATGTACAGAGAACAAAATCATGCCAATCATTGATGTGTATCATTCATCACATAATTCAGGCACTTTTGACTGAAATGAATGCAGCAATCTAAACAATAAATGAATAATAACAACAGTGCAAGTTACACTGCCATGGCAGCTGGCAGATCCAGGAACTGTTACACCAGGTTACAGGGTATGTTGGAATGCATGGGTTCTCTCTCCTGTAGCCTGGTTACAAATAGCAAACGAATAGTGCAAATAGTGCACATTGCATGTCACTTGTAGATAAAAGTGCATAGAAAAAGATGCAAAGTGAAGGAAAGGTGCTTTGTGATTGCTGGGGTTTCACATAGCGTACGAGGCTTTAAACATCTCCCTTGAAGACTTCCACAGATAACAAACAGAATCAATTCTGCTGAGAAGACTGAATCTTTGGTCTTCAAAGTCTTGCCACCCTTTCAACACTATACAGCTCCTCTTAAACTTTTAGAAGAATCACTTTAGTGGAAAATTTTTTAAATTGCTATAGAAATATACGTATATCCAGAGAAGAAAATACCTTCAAAATACTTTTCAAACTGCAATTTACTAAAACCACTAAAAGAAATCCATGGAGTGAAGAAGTCCCCAGACTCAGGCTGCTTCTAAATGAAACTGTTATTGTGGAAGAGCATATCTAGATATTGCTTTTCTTCAGCTACTGGACCAATGCTGGTGTATTGAAGATACACACAGAGCACGCAGCTCATGCACATGTACATACTCATGGTTCACAGAAAGTATTAAAGCAGCAAATTCATGCACTTACTGACTTTCCTAAACTCCCTCAAATATGTAGCACAGTATCTTTTGGGTATAATTTAGGCTGTCACTTAAAGTGTAAATTACTGAAAATCAGAGTTGAGAGAGAGATTGATGTCACCTTCAAGCCACTTCGGTTGGTCTGCCAAACCACACATGAACATGGCCTATGAATAATGGTCACAATTTTGATCTAGCTCTATATTTGCTATTTGTCTGTATTTCAAAATATTGGTTCTTTAGCTTCAGCCAGCTACCTTTCTTTGTCATATTTAGTGACGTTTGCAGAATAATAATGCTAGAAGACTGAGACAAGCTTGGAACTGAATATAGAAGCCACTGTATGAACCCACAGTTTGAGTTTTTGCACAAAGGGGCCTACAGTCTGAAAGGCACTGCAGATAAAAAAACACAGGCTGCAGAACAGAAAGAAATGGCACCAAATTCACACCATCCTCAGTAAGTTGGCAGCAAAAACTTCATGCCATCTAGATAACCTCCATCAGCATAAAATATTTCAAATGTATTAGTAAATAGTATTCTACCAATCTTTGTCTACCTATATATATATCAAGAGATAGTTTGTATTAATTTCCGTTTTGCTACTGTAAATTCAGACTGGCTACTGAAGTGAGGACTGTGATTTCCTCAGCAAGAATGGGAAGTGAAATGTATGCCTTTTTCTTTCCTTGTATTAGCTATTTTAAATAAAAACCAGCACCGGTATAATTCTAATAAAGAGTGGTCCGTTTAACAGTACAAAATCCAGTAACTATATTCTTTTGCAAGGGTCATGGCAGTCCCCCTTGCTAGTAGTGACTGACTCATCTAACTGCAAAGGTGTATCTCTGGGTTAGAGAATAAAAGAGAGTAAGTAAAAGAAGAGAAAAAAACCAGAAATATCTGAATGGTTCATACTGTGTGACATAATGGGTTTACTTACAGAGCATGACAGAGCTGGTACTTCAGCCCCAGCTTGGGTACTGGAAACTACATCAGTGCTGGGTTTAGCCAGGCTAAATAGTTTTGCAGAGTATGTCACTTGTTTGTCTGGAGTCAGCTCAGGTATTTATGTGGCACTGATATGCATCAAGATTCATCTCATTTCACTTTTGCATATTAAAACATCATTTAAGTCAGCTGCCTAAGCTCCCTCTGTAGTCAATGGAGAAAAATGTGAAACAATCTAATTGTAGCAGAGTGCAATCCCAGAGTACCAACTATGGCAAATGAATGAATTTTCATTCCTGGAGAAGTTAACATCCAATGTTAACTGAAAAGAAAAAACGTTATGGACTCAATTAGGAACTGCATAGAGCCGCAAAAATGAGAAGCAAACCTAGAAGATGACAGAATCGCAAATGACTGATATTACTGGTGACTGTCAGCTATGTAAAAGAGGTTCTCAAGTCTTTTTGGACTAGTATAGGAAAGGCACATCAAGTTTTGAATGCAACAGAGTGTAAAGTGGTACAACTTCTGACTCACCCACCCAGCAGCTCAGGGGCTCATTTAGAGATAGATCAAATAGGCAGGTTGGCTCCCACCTACCAGTCCAGACAGAGATGCCTAGGTACGATGTGACTCCTCCTTTGTAGTACACACTTGTCTGTCTGTCTACAGGCACATGTATATTTATAGTCATATATAAAAATAAACACACACATATATATACAAATACTAACTTGTGTTTATTCACACACACTTGTGTCTATATCGTAATTTGAATGTTTTATACTGCAGAAAGTGTAGTAGTTGATGACAGACTGAAAAAAAGAGTCAGGACCTCAGCCAGTTTGCCATATCTCACCGAGAACGTAAATTTAATTTGAAATAATCTTCTATATAAATGATATGTTAAAAATAAGCCCCTAATGATCAATAAAACTAAGGTTTAAAAAAAAAAATAAATCTTTCTCTATAATTTCAGCTGAATAGTACGCAAGCTATTTTGCAGAGGAGCCGAGAAACTCTCCCTCCCACTTCTTTTAGAGTAATCTGTCAGGAACTCTGGGTTCTCAGAACCCTAAAAGTCAAGCCAATAATTCTTTGCTTATTTCTTCCCCCCACTCCCCACTCCTTTTGTTTCAGAAACAAAATAAAATAGATACACATTTTGTTAATTAAAATTCCTTTTTTTCTTTTTCGTTTTTTTTTTTTTTTTTCCTGTATGAATACTGTCTATTGTTACTTTCTAAAATAATCTTTTGTGGATTTAACAAATGTCAGACTTTCATCAGGATTCTGCACCAGCATTCTTGTTTAGAGAGCTCTACAAAATTCAATTAGAATAGAAGCAACCCACTAATGCAAATGAGTTATTTGAATACAGTTTTTCTACATCTGCCTATTATGTAGTTCGTCAAAGACAGTTGACTCTCTTCTTAATATTACAATGTGGGCCTTTAGTTAATGTTTTAATATCATTTAGTCAATGAACTACTTTAATTTTCTCTATATGCTACCCCCATTCAATCCCACTATGTTTAATAAGCTGAATATATTTGTGTTTAGTTCGGGAAATATCTTTAGATTCAGGGTAATTCATTATATAGATGAGTTCAGTCCTGTAAGCATGAAAAAAAAAGAGGAAAAATGTTCTCTAAGCACAAATGTGACAAATGGCCATATGAGAACATTTTTCTCCTGTAAATATTTAGAGAATGTTTTAAATTTGAATTTAAACCTGATTTTACTCTGTGCAATATGACATATAAGAGAAAGGTAGAGACTGCACAGTTAAACTGTTGTAAATGTCTACTAAAGACACGGGGCCACCTCCTGGCTTTGCTAACACTCCATGAGCCTCTCAAGGTTAACATTAAATTTGAGGTTTCATAGAAGTATGTCAGGTAAGCATAGAAATCAGCTGAGTTAAGCAGCTATTTGCTTTATAATCATTTATAATTAAGCTAAGATCATGGTTAGAATGTTGTTCTTAGGGGAAAGCTAAGTATTCTTAAGCAGGATTAAAGACAAATAGCTTAACACAATTTTAAGATGTTTAAGTGGAGTAATGAAAACCAGCTTTGATATCAGCTACTCAGAATTTTACAAAAAGCCAAAAAAACTTACAATGGATGAAGTCTTCAGAGTGAGGAAAAAAGTGATATGTTTCTTTAGATAACTGAATCTGCCATGCTGGGTGAATCACACAAACTTTTGGTTTCCATCATCCGTAAAGTCTAATAATCAGACTGCTGTTTTCATGTCCCAGACCAGGGACAAATATGGAAAAAACATAAGAAAATAAAAATGCCATATCAGGGGAAAAAAAGGTTCCAATTACTCAATATCCTCTCTGTCAGCATGGCTAGTACCAATGCCTAAGAAATGTGTGTAAGAAAAAAAAAGTATAGAAGTAGGTCTGTTTCACTGACAGCTGATTTAGAGGCTCTCTGAATTAGAGGCTTTTGTGTTTAATTGCCACTGTGAAGTCCAACCCACCTCATTTTGTCCAAACTCTTTTTGAGCCAGTATATACGTCAGGTCCATACAGTATCCTGTAGAACAGGTCACATAGTTTAGATTTGCATCGTGATACTCTCTCGTGGTTGTTTGCCAGGTAATTGCTTGCAATGCTCCAGTTCTTGCATTGTGAGAACAATGAATAAATCATTCTGTAGTCACCTTTTTCACAGTATTCCTGACTTTACAGCCCTCAATTATCTCCTTCAGTCATTTTTCTTAACTGAAAAATCCTATTCCATATTTTTTATCACTCTTGATGCATCTTTCCCTGCTTTCTCTAGCTCTGTGTGCTTTCTGAGGCTGAGGGGCCATCAGAGATGCATACAACAGAATAATGATATTTTTTGCTCTGCTTTGTTGTATTGTTTTCCTAATAACTTCATGTTTGGGGAAAAAAAAAAACCCAAAACCACAAACTATAGTTTGATTGTGGAGGCAAAACAGAATCAAGAAAGCATGAAATCACACTTCAGTTTGAGGTGACTTCATAACAAATAAACATCCTTATTTTTTGAACAACTCCTAAGCTGTAAATACTGTTGAAAATATTTCCCTTCTGTTCTGAAAAGCCTCAACACATAAAAATCTGTGAGAAGGCAGTGACCAGCTCTGGGTGCTTGAACTCAGGGACCTGTGCCTCTTTCAGTATACAAATTTCGATTCAGGTTTTATGCTTGTTTTGTTTTGCATTCAGTTTTTACTGAGGTGCATCGGATCATCTCATTTCAAGTTCATGCATGACTGACACCGGCAGAAAACTATAAATCCAGACCATTTTACTGCCATATGACAAAATGAAACTATAGATAAAAATGGGAAACTTGTTTTAGCGTTTCTAACTACAAAAGTCTTCAAAGTAAGATTTTGTGGCAGGATTAAGGTAAATTAGTGGATAAGATGTTGGAAAACAGGTAATGAGATCCATCATGGGAAGCTATCAAACAGATGATGAGATATATATGAATTACAAAATAAGAGCAATTACTTCTTGGGCACACCCCCCCAAACAACAGTCAAAGATATATATGTTCAGCTAGAAAACACCTAAATCTGGGATTTGATGGAAATCATGCAATTAATTTTGATATGAAACTTGGAGAAACCACTGATCATCACTGCCAAATTTCAACTGGAAGGGATGAAACCACCTTTCCATGCAGTTCGGGCTAGCCAGGTGAGAATGAACTAGAAGGATGACTGTAGCCAAGTACCCAATAATGTCTGGCTCAAGTCACATAATGGAACCTGTGAACACAAACCCTAATGCCTGCAAAGTCTTGGTGGTACTAGTGGAAGTCTGCAGGGATATAAAGGCTCCAAGACTGCCATTTGGAGATAAGCATCCTAGGGAAAAAGAAGTTTTGTGATAGGCAACTAGACGAACGGGCCAGTTGGAGGACAAGGAAAGGGTGCACTAGTTCTGTTGAATTCAGTATGACCAAGGAGGTACTTTCTTGAAACAGAAGTTAGTTGTGAAAGGGAACTTCAGTAAGCACATGAAAACCATGCATGTGGGGAAATGCACAATATATACAGACAGTGGAAAGTAGAGAACACAGACTGGGGGGATTGTGGTGGGTTATATCCTGAAATTTGAGGAACCACTGTTGAGTTCAGAACAGACTGAATCGATTCCTTTGGGTTGGTTGAAGCTAATAAAGAGATTTATATATTTTTATTATTGTGATTCCATTAACAGAGATTACGGAGGCTTTGACTGTAGTCTGGGCTCCTGCCAAATGCTCAGGTAACACACACAAGTTACCTCGTATGAAATTTGACTTTGTTTTAAGCTGACTAGAGCACCAAGCAATGTCATCATTGCCTTTTCCAGTGCTCTGAGTCCCTAGCATGTGCTCCCCGAGGCGTGAGGAAGCAGGCCCTGCCAGCGGGTACTCTCTGACCAGCTCTGTCTGCCAGCGGAGGTGCACTCATGAGACAGACACCCAACAACTACACTGCAAAAAATGACCTCCAGTTCCTGTGAGGGAGTAAAAGGCCACAAAAGAGGGGGTCTTTGCTCTACACCTAAGATTTAGTAGATCTGATATTGACAGTCGTCAAAGGTACTTTTGCATTTTCTGGACCTTTACAGGAAGGCTGTTTTTATTTGAGGACATTGTATCTTTGATTCACAGTTTTAATTAAAACTCACAAATTAGCACCCCAAAGCTACCTAGACACATACTTTTAAATTAAGAAGACTTATGCGTGTTGTGTCATGGCTACCTCAAGAGCTACCTCTTCCATTTGTAATTACCCCACTAGTGAGTATCAGCTGTACCTAATCTATCAAACAGAAAAGACGTAAGAGCAGGGTATTTTTAGAAAAAGATCCTTCAATTTCAAATGTAGTTCCACTTAGAGATCAGAAATCACTGACTTTTAGGGGAGTCTGTGAACCTTTTCTTCTTCTTTAGGATTTTGAAGAGGAGAAAAGGAAGCTAGGAGGGAAGAAATTGTAACCCCAATGAACTCCAAGTAAAATTAATAACTAAATTTCGACTTTGTAAAGAACTATTTTTAAGTCAAATATAGGATGTTTGAAATTTACAAAATAAACCATTTTTTAATTTTTAAAAGCAGGTCTGCATGAAAAAAATCCTTTATTTCCCAAGAAAAGGAAGGCAATCTGCTGAGAATCATAGTACTAAATAAAGTTTTGTCTGTGAGATACATAATACTTGACTGAATTTAGAAAGGAACTATTTCATTAGAGAGGATTCTTTAGCTTCAGGTTATTCCAAGTTCAGTTTGAATCAGAAATCTGACCTTGTACTTTGACTGGGGAAGAGGGGGGGTGTTGCGAGCAGTCCAGAACACATGGCTGAAGGATACTTCTTGTGTCTTCTTCTGCAGGACATTTGAATCCATCAAGTTTGAAGAGACTTAGAATTTGCAGGCAGCCATGCTAACATCTTTGTTTTCAGTTACTTATCAAGAGGTATGAGATGCTTTGTTTCAACTGCCCTGCTTTGTTGTACTTCTACAAGAGTAACAAAGGCATGGTAAGCCCCAGGATATGATTCTTTGCAACAATCCTGTTTAGGAAGATTAACTAATGAGAATACCTGTATACGACTGCAAAACAATCTTTTCTATTGCTGGTGGGGGGAAACAGTTAAATGTAGATTAATTGGGGTAAGAAATAATAATGCTGATACAAGATAATGTTATCATCATAAGTACTGAATATGATGAATCTGGATAAATGACCGTATGAAAGTCAGGTTAACAGATTTCTAAAAGAGCTTTGGAGTTCAATAACAAGGAACACATCTGTTCTTCCTCATGACTGAGATACTTTTAGTGACGTTTTCTTTAAATAGCTGCACTCCCAACACCACATATTTATTATTTAACATTGTATTAAGTACTTCTGCAAAATCAAAAGATAATGTACGTGTTCAGGACCTCTAAATGATGAATCTGAGGGTGGAATGAAGTCGCATTCCTGTTCCTTTTATGGTTCTCAAATGTCTGTCTGTACTAGCAATTTATTTTCAGTACGAATAGAAGTAACATTGCCATTATCCTTCTATGCTAATAGTTTTGTTATTGTATTAGAAATGTTTTAAAAGGAACACATGGCATTCACTGGCATAAACACTTGTATTGTGAAATGGCTCCACTGTGCTTATGCCTGCTCCTTTGCTGTTATAATTTTCCAGCAATATGTCTATACTGTATTTCTATTACTTCAAGTTGCCACTTTCATGAACAAATACAGTATTGGTTGCTTTCACAAAACAGAACGAAACACAGTAGTTCTTGTCTAAATATTAAGACCATATTCTGTAATTACTTGAAACAAAACTTATTAATTCTGAACATTTATTATGACCAGATGAAGTAAAATAGAATAATGCTCAGAAAGGTATCAAAACATCACCTGTTAATGGCTAGGACAAAACTAAATTTCTCTATGTTTTGTACTATAAGACACAATAGGATGCACAGATGTATGAGAAATTTACTGGCATACTGTTAATGCCTGTAAGGTGATAAGAATGAAGGTTCAACATACATGCAGGAAGTGGGAAGAGGGAAGAAGTGCGCAGAAAACCACATTTCTGTCAAAGCCAAATAGGGATCTGAGGACATAACAGAAGGGCAGGCTGGTCTGAATAATTTCAGGCACTTGCTGCGCTTTCAGTCAATCATTCACCGAAGTACTGCACAGAACTAATCTTGTGATAAAAGTTACTTCCGTTGAGTTCTACCCTGCCTGATACCTTATGTTCATTTCTCCATCAGTGAATAGTATCCCCCCAAAAAATTTAGTTTCTGAATGTTCCTGTTACCATCCTTGCTGAATCACAATAATCTCAATAATTTTTCCATGCAGTGTAGTGCTGTATATGTATATGTAAACAGAGTGAGTGAGTGAGAGAACAATCCTTTTCTTGTCCCATAATGAACATTCTCCATTTCCCTTCCTTTCTTTCCTGGAGACAAAACACTTAGTTCACATGTCCAGTTTTGTTTCCTAGACACTGAACAACCATGTAACCCAAGCCTGAGGGCCTAAAAATGTGGGAGATATCTAGATTATAAACGTTCAAGACAGTATTTTGTAATGAAGCAAAGCAATTTACTCATAAATGCTGTCTAAATTGATATTATTAATAAACTCCTTGCCATGGTCTACTCAGAGTTCTGAACAAACATGATTTGTTAATTTTTATTCAATCTAAATGCTATCTCTGCATCTAGCTTTGCTGTCAGAGTAAAAAGAACAGAAGTAACTCAATGAGAAACACAACTGAGTAAGATAAGAATCTTGAAGGATGTTGAAGTTCAGGATGCTGGGGTTAAAATTACAGGAATAAAAAGGGAGAGAGAAAGGTGGTCGGAGCAGTGGGTAAGGAAGGTTATTTTAACTACTGGGTGTATGAGGGCATGCTGACATACAGGAGAAACCAAGATATCCTGGACTGAAGGAAAGAAGTGCGTATCCAGCATAGAACTGTATAGCATAAGAACAGGACTTGCCTACTTTAGGGGAAGGCAGTTACTATGAAATAGTTTTTGCCTTAAAAACTATGTTCTTTGCAATGTCTTCTACAGGCAGGCAAGGAATCATATCTTTTTGACCAGAGAGTAGCAATATCCATAAAAGTCATACTCCAGTCTAGTAAAAATAAGGATTCTGTCCTTACTAGGCTAAGCAAGGAACAATCATAAACTGCTGAAGAAAGTAACAGAAAAAACCAGCTCTGAGAATAATCAATGGTAAAATCTTGCATTTCATTTCGTTCTTTCAATTGATGTTCTTCCTGCTTAGGGCTTAGGCTTTTGCATAACAAAGCTTTACTGCATTTCCAACCCGTTAAGGAGTGGGTGGGAGTAATAGTCATGACTAAGAAATCATTTCCACACCTGCATATTATTCTCACCCTTCTCTCGGAGTGATTCTCTGGCCTTCTTCACTCATGCCTAAAATATATTAAATTTTGCACATGATCTGCTATGGAGAAGGATCTGTAGACTATCTCTAAAGATGCTTCTTGACAGATCAGAAGAAGAAAGTCCCATGTTCTTGTTACTGCGAATTTATTACAAAGTGAACTGAGGAACTACCACAGTACAGAAAACTTCCATGGATAAGTCATGGAAATTGAGCTGTTGCTTGGCTGGCAGAGAAAGTGTCAGTGTAGGCACTGTTACATGGTGACCTTCTCATCATGTCTCAGTTTGGAAGACAGAAATGAAACAGTTAAATCAGAATAATACCTATCACATACCTAGAAAATATCAGTTTTCACTTGGAGAATTACAGAAAATAGAAACCCCTGTTTATCCAACTAGCCAATGCCAGAGCAAGGATGTTTGCTCTCAGGTAGTCCATTCAGGAAAGGACCAGAGACCATTACTGGCATGATGCTATTAGTTGCTGTATGTTGCATGAGTTACACTTCTTAAAGTAACTCAGCATGTCTGCAATATACTATTATTTGTTAGGAAGAAATTAATTTACTAGCTTTGCTTGTAGAGGTTTGGCTTTAAATTTGACCAATAGCCCAATTCACAACATAATCCCTCAGAAAGACATAACAAATTTCTTGACTAAGCATCCAATCCTCTTCAAGCATCCAGCTGGCAATTCTGTGCTCAGCCCAGGCTGAGAAGGGAAGATGAGAGAAACTCCATTTCAGGACTGAGATACACCACCAATACTAATTATCCTGTCCTGGTGCACCGAGAGCCCACCAATGCCCAGTGCTGCAACCCGATCAGGTAACAGCAGCTGCTGGGTAAGAAAGCTAAGAATGCCATTTCTAGACATCTCCTAAGGAAAAAGTTCCTATATGGTTGTGCTGTCTGTCCGTGTGGATATTTTTTCTCCTTACTGACTTTGGAATCTATGGAACAATTGGATCCAAATTCCACACTAGATAGAAATCTTAAAGGTATTAGTTTCCTACAGGTTTAACGAAAATAAATGTCTGCTAAGTGCTGCAAATCAGTGCTCCTGTGAAGGAGCCTGAGCCCAGAGTTGGACTGTGCCTGTCACCACTTGCACAGCAGGGGATGTGGGAGAGAGATAAGAGACCTCCAGGGATCTAGGAGATTTGATCAAGAACTGCAGTATGCTGAGTGAGAGAGGTGAGGCCCTGTTAAGAGGAGAGGTGTAGGTTCCAATGCCTCTAATATCTGCAGAACAACTGAAGTTAGTGAGAAAGAAAAAAACTTAAAATATGCATATAGACAGTTATACACATGTATATATGTGTGTGCTGGTTAAACTACGACAACATGTATATTATACAGATGTATCTTTGAAATATACTTTTGATTTATTTGAGATGTATGTACATCTCAAACTTGTTTGTGTATATCTCAAATGCATTTAAATCAAGTTTGCTTTCTTTTGAGACTGCTGAATCATTTCTTTCCATTGCCAAATGGGATACTTCACAAACACACCTTAAAAGGCATCTTAAGGTAACAGACAAATCTAGAGAAACTTTAATTCAAAGTAAATCTAATATTTATAATATAATAGTATACAAATAATCATATAATAAGCTAACTTATTTTTGTTTATTGCATTGAGGATGGGCCAGCGAAACCAAAATCTGATTTCCTGTCCCTAACAAAGCAGTGATTTTCAATTACTATTCTTGCTTATTAAAAACTATAACACTTTTATAACTGTTCAATATTAAAAACCAACAGGTGATGCAGTAACAATATAAAATTACTGACCCCAGACAGTAACAGAAAATTAATTACGGATTATGAGGCATGGGGAAGAAAGTATGATTGATATCTGGTTTTTTTTTAGTTGGGACAGAGTTAATATTTCTTCACAGTAGCTAGTAGGAGGCTATGTTTTGTATTTGAGCTGAGAAGAATATTGATAACACTAAAGTTTTCAGTTGTTGCTAAGGAATGTTTATACCAAGTCAGGGACTTTTTCAGTTTCTGATATTGTATCTGTGTTCCCAGCTTCTTCTCTACAAGAAGTTTGGAGGGGACAAAACCCAGACAGCTGATCCAAACTGACCAAAGGGACATTTCATGCCATCAAATGTGATCCTCAGTATGTAAGTTGGGGGAGTTGGTTAGGAGGGGAAATCACTTCTCGAGAACTGATTGAGTGTTGGTCAACCTGTGGTGAGAAATTGTATGATTTTGTTTTCCTTACTTTTTTCCTTTCCTTTTTTTCCTGTATTTATTACATATTATAATATTATTAGTAGCAGTACTATTATAGTTACATATCATTATTAGTGTTACTAATATAATTATTTTATTTCACATACTTTAAATTATTAAACTGTTCTTATCTCAACCCACAAATTCTCTTTATCTTTTCCCTCCAATTCTTTTCCCACTGGGGAAGGGGGAGGGAGGTTAGTGAGTGGCTGTACGGTACTTGGTTGCTTACTGGGGCTAAACCATGACAACATGTTAGATAAAAACAGAATTTCTGTCTGAGTTAATCATGTACTCTGCTTTCTCAGAAGGATTCTCCTACTCACTTCCAGCAGTGTTGCACAGTTCTCCTTCACAAAAGCTTTTCTCTCTTGCTATAGTCTTCCCCAGCTGCTATTCGTCCTCTGAATCCCTTGTTCGGAATTCCCACAGTCAGCCCCATGCTGTCATTTACACCTCTCCTGTGTGTGCCTACTTCTCTTTTCACTGAAATAATTGTTGATTTTCTCCAAACTCCACTTCCCTCACCTCTTGACTCTCCCACATTAAAGTCTGCCTTGCTGCCTCCTGCTGTGGTTCATCCTCACCAATCTCTTCTGCTTTCAGGCTGTGGTTCGTCTTTGATGAAAATCTTCACAACAGTCTGCCTGCTACCAGCCACAGACACTGAGCCCTTCATCCTGGATCTGCACATTTTCACTAGTCAGATAGACCTTGCTACCTTCCTTTGATATCAATATTTTCCTATGATATTAGTACCTTCCTTTCATACTGATTTAAGAACAATGTCTTATGGGTGCCTGTTTTCGTAAGAACTGATAAAACAGTTTCTTCTTAATATTTTTAAACCTCAAGTCTTTTTTCCAGAATCTAGAAAATTCCTAGAGGTCACTGTTTTCATGTCTGCATCTGTATCAAGGCTACTTAATCTCAGTGAGATCCAAACTCTCTCTTTGCTAAAAACAAAAAAGAAAGGGTGTATATACTTCTCAGATATTTAGACCTGGGACAGACATGCCATAACTCAGGAGGAGAGTGGGACAAAAAGGAGGAATTGATGGGCTGAAAGTGGAACTGGAAAACGCAGTCAGCTCTGCTGAAGGGAAGGAATGTAAATTAGCTAAAAATGGGTAATTAGCTACCTATAAAGTATTTTCAGAGAGCAGAATTCTTGGTGATAGGCCAAAAACTTAAATGGAAAATAAGTTAAGGATTTTAATGAGTTTTATCTGTGTGATCACTGACTGTGATTTCAGCCACTTCTAACCTCTCCATACTTCTATATATATGAAAAAAAAAAAGAAACACAAAACTATGAAAATCAGAATAATTAATGTGGAGATAGAAGCTGCAGTAGGATTTACATGCAGGTAAGTTTTATGAGCACATTACTCTGCCATCCGCTTTATCCTCCTGAAATGTTATTATCTTTGTGGTCTACTCATTCAAATGTAAATGAAATTAGCCAAGGCATTATAAAACTACAAGATGCTATGGAGGGTGCACACAGGCAAATAAATCCTCCATCATGGAGGGGTGACTGCATGAAACTAATTTTCTCAGGCTATATTTATAGCACAAAAGTCTACAGGGGCAGGACACTGACTTACAACTATCCTCATATTTTTTTAGCCCACTTCCTGCCAGTGTTTTTACCCAGGCCAGCAGACATTTCCCAAAAAGTAGTTCAGGAGACAGCATGGACATGGGAGGATTCCAATAGATCTTAGGGATGAAGCGATAATGTTTTGAGGAAAGCTTAAGATAGGTTAGCCTTATGGACATCAGCCATACATTGCGCTCAGAACCAGAGACAGACCCTGACCTTTTTAATTATCTGTGGAGATGTAACATTAAGTAATCATAAGATCGAGAGCTTTAGAGGTCTCTCCAAAAGGAGACCTTCAGATTCTGATATTCAGATATGATTCCATATGTACTGAGGGTCTTCAAACACCAGATGAGTATAGGACGGCACCAAGGTAAAATGAAATCCAGGAAAGCTGAGGATATGCACACAGACACAACTAGCGCTTGTTTAGATTCATCTCCTCACTGAGAGGAGACAAGCATGGTGGCAAAAGCAAAGATCCAGCTTGGACCATCTGAGAAAATTAATTTCAAAGTTGCAAAGAATCCTGTTCCCAGTGGGGTTCTGTTCAGCAATTCCTATAATCTGCCAACACACTGCATGAAAGCACTTGCTTAAATGGACTAACAAAAGGCATGCAAGTTAATGACTTCTACTGTGCTCTGAGCATTTACAGACCACTCCATAAGGAAGCTGCTGAACTAACTGATCTGTTCATTTTCATGCAGCCTCACCTCTAACGTGTGGATCTTGCTGGCACTTCACTTCTGTCAGTACATATGAGGAGTCTTAGCTTGCACAATAGCTGAGAAGTGGCGCTCTTAAAGGTAATTCCTGTGGCAGTATGATCTCTAGCCACTGGGTAGCTGACGGAACAGGACAGTGAACAGTTCTCTCCAGACTTTTATGTATTTTATCCATTTCACTAGGAGTGATTTTCTACACTTCCTGGCATTTCTGTCCCTGTTCTGATGAAGACATGACTGGCTGTAGGTAAGATGATGAAGTTAAACCACGAGGCGTAGTAACGGCAACAGTGGAGGCTGAAGGGTTTTGGTCCTAGCAAAGAAAAAGAACTGAAGCAGAAAACAGGATTGCTTTTGTGAGAAAAGTGGATTCACATGTCTTCCCTCTCTTTGTGAGGGTCGGTGTCCTTCAAATGTACCAAACTTCAGTGGAACTACTCATAGGCTTAACAGCAAACACATGTACTCTGCTAATTTGCAACATTCATAAATAATATTCAACCTCAACAATAAAATCAGATTGCCTTTACAACAGGCAAATAATAAAAAGTCTGCCTAAACCTTTTTTCTTCCCTCCAAATTACACATATTCATATAAAACAATTTTATTTGGATCCTGTGGATGGGAGCTCAATTTTCAGCCAAGTAACGCATCATGGTATACAAAGATTGCAAACTGAAACAACTGTTCTGTTGTCTACAAACTCCACTAAAGAAATGACTGGAATGTCTGCTCTGCAGATATGCCAGAGAACAGCAGGGAGCTCAGTATGACTTGTGAAACAAGGAGTACATATGTAACTGAGAAAGAGTGACATGACAAGGATATATATTTGGTATCAGGGAGAGAAGGTTCTTTCCCTGTGCAAGGAAAAAGCATGTTTTTTGTGAAAGACAGGCAATGCTTCTAACTAGACCTTCAAATTCAGTAGTAGTCCTGTTTTAGTTCTGAAGACCCTTTCAGGTAATGATTCCAACCTGTGAGCTTAAGGTTTCAACAATAATACCCAATCTTGCATATTCCTGAAATGACTGAAAATATTAATACAAATAGTTAGTGATGCCAAAATTATAAGATGTTGACATTTAATCAAGTCATAATGTTTTATATGAATACTTATTGCAAAAAACCTACTTGTTACTGATAAAATTTAGAAATCAATGAATTAGTTAATTCAATTTTTAAATGAAAACAGATCTATAAAGAATTTTTTGATGATCATATACAATAGCATATTTTTATGCTTTATTAAAGCAAAAGTAGAATATTGCCTTGCTAGAACATGGAGTTTTCAGATTTTAGAACATCTACACTTCAGAGTTTCTATAAAAACAGTTTTATTTTATAAGGTCTTACTATGTTATCTTTTCAACCAACTATACTGGTTAAATATGACACTGCCTTAACACTGCAGGTTTCACACAAAATATTGCATTAACTTTGCATTTTCCAAAATAGTTATTTAACTTATAAAAAACTCAGTAATGTTGGTAACAATTAATTTAGTTGATCACAGAGAAATTATTTTTCCTTCATAGTACGAATTTTATCTTGACAGGTCTTACTGCAGCAAATAGTAACAAGAAGAGTACTTATTAGTGTGAATATTTTCAGTTAAGTCTCAATGTGATTTCATAGACTGAGGTAAAAATAATTTTTGCTGGCACCAAATTCTACCTAGACAATGGCAAAACCTAAATATTAGAGTACTATACTTACAAAACTGCATATAATCTGACTATAACTTTTGGAATAGAGTTTTAATTCATGTAAGATAGCATATATTGTTTAATGTTTCATACTGCAATGAAAAGATCATGACAGTAAAAAAATTCCATGTCCTTCACACAAGCTCCTTCAGGCATAGGAAAAACTCCTAAAAAAATGTATAAAAAGGACAACCCCCCTCCCAGTGCTAAGGAGACTGTGTTTTGATTACTTTACAATAAAAAGTACAACTGCTAAGAAAATATCTCCTAACAGATCTATTCTTCTTATGCAGACACACAAAGAACCATACACAAATTATTTAGCTGATGCGGAAAAAAATAGATTTTTGCCTTTGTTAAGGAATCATTCACCTTTTCCTAAACATGGTTTGAGAAGAACTTGCATGTTTTCTTCCTTTTGTGACATATTGTGAATGACAATTTTTTGCTTCTTATTATTTTCACTGAGCAGGAAGAGAGAATTTAAGTGAACTCACATCGGCCTAACAGTATTAGAGAAAATCCTATCACTTTGTTGAAGCAGTAATCAAAATACAGTACAAAACTGGTACTGATATTTCAGAAAAAATCTTGGAGCAATTCCTCAGTCGTAAACTAATATATAAAAAAAACGTAGTAAAAATATACAGGTCACCAGTGCACCCCTTGAACTAGATTCTCAAGTTTCCACTGAATTTGGATGTAATTGTGATGTCTTGAAAACCCTCACTATCCATTGCCAAAGCATTTGGTAATTGCTAAATATAAGGATGTGCTTTAGTTCATCAATTTAAAAAAATCATTTAACCCGGAGTTGTCCAATAGCATAGTTAAGAAGCACAATGTACACCCAAAAGTACAACCACTTTTTTGGTAGTGTTGCTAAAGCATGGAATAGGGTCTTGACAAGTTTTAGGCTTATATTGTGGCTCTCCATTGACTTCTGCTGGTTTCAGGTACTTCTCTTTTATGTTCCTCTCTTATCCTCCTCTGTGTTTGTCTCAATTCTCTATGTAGACTGCAAAGATCAGATATGGATTAAAAATTATTTAAATATGGATAAAAGTGCCTAAAATGCATAGGAATTAAGCATCTCATTCCAAAGAAATAAACCTGAAAAATCCTGAGCCCCCAGTGGAGTCTTAGTTCCCTCAAACCAGCTTTTTTTATCCTAATTTTCTCTCTAATTTTGATTCTGTTCACATTGAGAAGCTACAACACAGAAGTGGCAGGGACCTATCCTACACATCAGCATTCAGCAAACGCAGGTCCTGCACATTCTGCTTCAGGGACAAATCTGGTAAGCTTTACATACTGCAGCTACAGGACTCTGCTCAAGAAATGTCATTTTAGCCCCTGTTTTCTCTGATTACATCTCTAGAGAAGCAGAAGCTGAATCTTAGTTTTATATTGCAACCAGGAGGATGTGTCCATGATGGAGGGCAATCTGGGTTCAGAGGCCCTCCCCTGACGGAGAAGACTTTCCCACTGGCACTCACCATCTGACACATCCTTGACAGGCACTATTTTGCAAACTGAAGTTTCTGCCAGCATCCAAAAAAGTAAATAAGGAAGACCCAACAGATCAAATAAAGCACTCATAAGAGAGCCATGACTGTAGGCTAATGGTTAGGGTCATTTTTGGTGAGTAGAGGGTTCAGCTTCCTGATTCAATGCTTGTCTGTGTATTTTCTGTGAATCATCACTGGCACACTTAGCTAATGTTATATTACTCTCTTCTTAATGTAATTTCTTCCGTAAGAGTTTCCTGTTCGTGGCACATATAAGTTTTAAGTGATAGCATCATCACACTTCCATGGAAGACAAAGCCAATCTAAACGGTCTGGAGATGCATAGGAGGCATAACCCTGTTCATTATGAGGGACATCAGCAAAACCTGTACAGAAGAATGAAGAGCCCACCAAACTGTATTCTTAGCAGCTGCATGATTTCCCATGAGCTATATGTCTTGTGTGAAGTTTAAAAGTAGGAGTGCTATAACTTTTACCTGCCCATATTATCCTATGGAGAACACAGATTATTCTTATTTATATAAATGAAATTTTAAATTAAAAAAAAAATACAGCCCTAATGAATCTGTTAATGTAAATGTCATATTTATGTATTTTTGGTGCTAGAACCACACTTCAGATAACTGTCCAAGAGCAAAGTACGACAGCCCTCTTACTGCTGGCCTCTGGAGATCTAAGTAAATCTCCTTCATGGCCCATTGCTATTTAGTGAGGGTGGTTCATAACACAATGTGTAAATGAGTATTATCCTTCTGGAAGAATATAAAAAACATAGTCATTGAGGTGGCTATGCAAAAAAAACCTGAATACTAGAAAAATTATTTCATCTATAAACAAAAAAACCTGTTGGGTGTCTTCTTTTTTTGGGGTTTGGTTTTTTTTTTTCTCCCTGAAGTATAAACTACATAGATACAGAAAACTGTAACTATAGGTCTGTGCCCTAGACATTTCACGCAAACTGAAAAATTAATAATTGTCAGTATAAACCTATGAAATTGCCCTATAAAGATCTTCTCACTCTCAAGTTTCAGTAGAATGAAGTCAGAGCCCCTTTTCACAGAATATCCAATAAGAAATTCACATATATTGTATCACATGTTAACTGAGGGATTATAAAATCCCAAAAGGACTTTTCAAAGGGAAACTTTCTTAAAGAAAGCCTAAATTATTCTTTTGAATAGCTCTCACATATCCTAAAAAAGAAATACTCTTCAGATTTAATTCAGGAAGGACTGTGATGGGTTTTCCTTATGTAACAAGGCAAAGAAAAGTATCTTGTTTACTGTGAAAACAGAAATAAAACATCTTTAAAGTTTTTTGATGAGATGTAGATTTTCTTTTAGCAGGGATCTTATGAGAATTATTCTGCTCTGAATAAGAAAAGATAGCTTAGCAGTATTCTTACCAAGGAAGATCACCCTACATTTCTCTCTCTATTTTTACCTCTAATTATGAAAAGAAAAAAATCTTGTGGAAGGTCAAGCTAAATTTTGTGATCTCACTTATAGCTTTCTCCTTTTTTTCCTTTATTAATTTGATAAAGTGGTAATAAAAGTTGATTTTTAAGGTAAAGTGTTGGCAACACAGAAAATAGTTTTGGAAATATAAGTAGATGTTTCTAATCATATAATGCCTACAGCCAGGGGACTTAGTTTTACTTCTACCAGAATCAGCTGGAATGGTCACAATTTTGTATCTCACTAAGTTGGTAATATTACAGAGAGAGAGTTCAATGAATAATTTGTGACTGGATTATTAGAGGACTTCCTTCTCGTCTGCCTGAAATTTCCACTCATATGTTGCATAAGCTATCTCCCACACTTTTTGTGTGAGAAGTGTCTTCCAGAGGTCTTCTGTAAGATCATAAGTAGCACTGCCTGAAGTTCAGTTCTGACACCTCAATGATATATTTATTTTCACTGCATCCACCTTTCACAGAAGCTTCATGAAAATACAAGGGGGCACTCCTCTATGGAAAATTCCTTGAGACGAGTTGCGTAAATTTTCTACTGCCTTATCTTCTTTCCTACTCTTTTCCTACGTGTGGAAGAAAACAATTTAAACCCAAAAATCTATCACCTTAGTGAAACAGTTAGCCTCTGTAGTCAGCCATTTTAGCTTGTAATTAAAGTCTATTTATTTGTTAGAATACTCTCTAGAGTTTATTTAGTAAAAGCAGATTAAAGCTTTTGGTAATGTATTTATTATAATGGTACTTTCTCCTTGGTAAAGGATTCAGGTCACAATTCCCAACTAATCAGTAGGACAAATTGGCCTTAATCTTTTGTCAACTGCTAATCCTATAGTTCTATAAATGTAATATGAGTTTATTTTGAAACTAAATCAGATTACACATCAAGAATACTGATACAAGTATAATACTACACATTAAAAGATCTTATTAACATTACCAATCTTTCCCTGGAACAGGAGAGAAAATACCCTCTTCCCTCTCCTCACAAATATCTTGCTTCAAATCATCTGAATTATTTATGTGGTTAAAAAAGAAAAAAAACGACAGATTAAAAGTAGTGAATGATAATTTCAGGTGGTGTTTTGGCCGCATAAATTAATTCTAGAGATAGAAAATAACCATGTATATTATGAAAAAACCTCATGCTCTTAGTTCAGTAAGATGTTGGCGTGCCATGTTTTACCTCATTTTAGACAATGAAAGGGGATCAATGTTTCCCCTTTAGTAACCACTGTTGGAAGTAATTAATCATCTTCTTTTTAATAAGAGACATATGTACTGTTTGTGTGGTAGAAGACTGGCTTTTATATAAATCTGAACTTTGAATTGAGAAATATGAAATTCCATACAAGACCAAGACCAATGTTCCCAACAGATTCCCTTCAATTATTCCAGTAATTGAGGAAATAGCTCTGCAGGCGACATGGTTGGTTCATAACAGATGTAACTGAGACTATTCTACTTATGAATATAGTACTTTAGACTGTAGTTTCAACAACCTACAAACCATATAGAATCCAAAATTTGGCTTTTAACACACCCTGAAAATAAATCCTACTCAAGCTTTTTGCCCTGAGAGAGCTACTTCTCTTAAATTTCTTCTAAGAAAAGATCTAACCATAAACCATCAAAATTTCAAAATACTTCAGTCTTGTTTCACTGGGGTTACCCTTTGGATCCCTCAAGAATTTGTTAAAATGGAAGTGCCTCTTTTTGATTAATGCTATTTAACAGCCCCAAGGGCAATCATAATTTTATTTGCACTGAATCAATTTGGTTTGGTTTTTTGTTTTGTGGTTTGGTTTTTTTTTTCTAAAGAGAAATGTAACTTGAAAATATAACGCCATAGTTTAACCCCACCAAAATTATAAAGGACATTAAGAGAGCTCAGAACACCATGACACACTGTCCCCAAACTGTTTTTAAAGCCCTAGAACTTCATGCCATATGTGGCATCAACTTGTCAAAGTTTATCTTCCAGCTAAAAAAGGGACAGTCTTTATCTTGGTCATTAAAAAACAATATATAGTTTTTTAGCTTTAACGATGTTTTAATACTCCCAAGAAAGTTGGCAAGTGTTCA
>NW_010263631.1:37754-38874 GCF_000690775.1 Eurypyga helias | reverse complement strand
TGTACTTGTGCTTGGGATTGCCAATGAATATCCTGCAAGCACAATTAGGTTTGCTTGGGTTTTAAAATAGAAGTTCAGAAATATTAACACAGTGGCACAGCTTCAGGTTAAGACTTCATTGATATTATTGTAAATCTTGAATGACACTATAGCTGTCAGCAGAGACTTCCATTAGTGTAAGTGGGATTTGGGTTACTCTATAAAAATGGATGCATAATAGAAACTGCTTATCAGGCTTAATTTAAATATTAGCTGGCAAGTCTGCACCTCTAAGGCTGCAGAATTTGGTTTAAAAAGGGGCAGGAACCTCACTGAGAACAGCTATGTTTCTGGTTAGAGTACGTGGAATATATCAGCCAGAAAAGGGGTTGTCTGAAGGGATGAGTCACAGTGCAGCTTCTGTGTAATCTCTGCTTTTGCTTTCCAGATTGCACAGTGAGCAGCTATACTACTGAGTTCATCAAAGATTTTCTAAGGAAAAAAAATGCTGATGAGAAAAGCGCCGCTGGGAAAAACAAGGAAGCAAGCAAGCAAAACAAAGGATCAGGTTTCCTGATCTTCCTAGGCATCTTCTAAAGATGAGGGGCGTGGAGGGGCAACTAATGACTCCTGATTTCAGACAGAAAATAGCTGCCTTTCATGGTTTACATGAATCCTCTTTGCCTCTTTTAAACTCCACAGTCGGTGTTATTTATTTTTTTTTAAATTGAGTCACCTAGAATTCCAAATTGAACAGATTTCTTGTATTTATTTGAAATTTATTTGAAGATTTTTTTGTGTTTCTTGTTGATGTTGTTGTTACCAAGCAAAAGCATCTTTTGTTCAGTTTTTTAGTGAAATGAGCAGAACTCTCAAGCCAACTTATGTATTGTCTTTTTCTTTTCTACTCACCTCCAAGGTTTTCCCTCTCAGCCTTGGCTCAAGGTAACACTTGCAGATGTCTTGCTCGTGTCAGAGACATAAATTGCCTGTACTTTACAGTTTTCCACAAGCATGCATACACAAAGTAACAATAAATCAGGAATCTGAATTATAATTCTGCAACAATTTCTGTGACCATGACCGAATTCTAGCTTTTGAATGATGTTGCAATTGCTTCTACGTTTTAGGATGCCTCTTT
>NW_010263631.1:23814-37716 GCF_000690775.1 Eurypyga helias | reverse complement strand
CATGAAAAAACATCACTTAGAAATATTTAGCTCCATCAAGGTTTTTCTCAACTCACTTGTCATCCATGGTTTTGAAAACCTGGACACAACTTCATTTTGCCCTTACTCTAGCATTGTTTAAACTAAGTATCAGTTTTGTTTTGTCATGTAAGAAACTGTGTTGCACAAAGGAAGATGGTTTTGGCATTGTTATGACCTAGAAGTGTATTTATTAGCCTTGTTAGCTTACTGGTTTTTGTACATATGCCCTGAGATACTATCCCTTTTCATAACTGTTGAAATAAAAAATAAAAATGTTAGACAGTTGGAAATGAGAGACCCTTAAAACTCCCGAAGTGCATGACCTGGAGCAGCTCTTCACAGTGTCACCAGTAATATTGCTAAGGGTTGCAAAATATCATTCCCCAAATGAAATGCCAAGGACTCTGTGTCTCCTAAGATGAACCCATACAACTGACAGATGTTAACCAGCTGAAGGACATAAATTTGACATATATCTGTTGAAAGAAATAAGAACACAACTTTTTTTTTTTTCCTAGTGTGATATTGATTAACATGGAGGGCTGGAACAGTTTGCAGAGAAGCCTTAAAACTCTGCATCTTGTAAATGGTATTAATTGTAAATTTTTTTCAGATTCAAGGTCATTAAAAGTGATCATTCAGACATTAACATTTTCCAGTACAACAATATATACAATTAAAATACAGTCCTTTATTTGTTCAGAGTTTAACAGGGCTAAGCATAATTTTGTTTGATGCTATGTAGTGTTTAAGGAAATGAAACAATTATGTTAAAAATAAAAGCAGTAATTCTTAGTGTCTTGTAGCAAATATCTTCAGTCAAGTAGGTGAAAGAGCAGCACAGAACTCTTTGGACAAAGAAAGTGTACATATGAAATAAAGACTGATTTTGTGTCTGGAGTAATTTGACCCAAAGTTTAAGTGAATTAATAACAATTTCCTTTTGAATACTAGTGGAGACGGACTTTTCAGCACTCCTTTTGCTTTTATAAAGTTTCTCTTGGCTCTACAAATCCATTAGAGCAGGACAGTTCTGTACAACTCTGCAATGAATGTTGCTATGCCAAATGAAAGTACTTACCTTTTGAGGAGAAACCCAAAGCCTTGAAAAGCAATTTCTCCCTGAGAGATCAGTGATACTTCAGAAACAATTTGCGTCATTCAGCTGGTTGCTTGAATTGAGCAAATGGTTCTTTCTCACAGTTTGGCCATAACTAATAGATACATCATTCTTTTTCTCTTTTAATGTTGTGTATGCATGAGTTTCCCAAACTGTGTTACTCTGTCTAGTTTATGAACTTGGTATATTTTGTAGCCAGCATTAATTTTCTGTATTACAAAATCAGTATAATTTGAGAAGCCTGGAGCCCAGTTCTGGTGCCCTTTCAGCCTTGTTATATGATAGAATATAATTTAATTCAGCATTTAAACAGGCAACTGTTCTTAAGATGGCATATCTGACCATATAAATAGCCTAGCATAGCAATAAGATAACGCGTGTCTGTAAACTTGCAAAGTGGACGCCTTTGAATTAAACATCTACTACTGAAGTTTAAGCTACTGTGTTTTTTCTTTGCAAATATATGCAGAAAGATAATTAAGGCACCTTGATTTCAAATAATAACTTCTTTTGCTGCTGTAGCTTGACTTCATTTTAGCATATGTTAATAACCTTTTTCATATTGAAAAGCACAAATATCAACGTTATGTATGACTGAAATGGAAGTGCTTGCCACAAACTCTAACATGAACAGGACAAGATCCCTGTGTTCTGCCCCAAAGGAAGGAGACACTTCCATTTCATCAAGCATTGTCTTTTTATAGATACTTTTTCTTGGCACTTTTTTTCATGAATGGATTTAGGGAATTTTATCTTTACCAACTGGTCACTTCAGTGAAAGTTAGATACTAATTTATAGCTGGAATTGTCTAGTAAATTTTTGCTAAAGAACAACTGAAAGCAGCGATCATTAGTGTACCACTAGTGTAAAGATACCCAATATGATCATGTTTAATACACAGTATTTTGTTCTCACTGATGATTTTATCACCTTAAAATCTCTTTCCTGTTTTTCATAAGTTAAGAGTAAATATAATGTATTGTAATTATTAAAGTAGGCCAAAGATACTTCCTTTGTATTTTTACAGGTCATTGCACCTGCCTTCTAATTGTTCAACAAGGTATCTTAATGAATAACTGAGGAAAAGATAAAAGTTCTCTGTGTATACTGAAAGATGATGGGTATACTAACCCCCAGTCATTTCAATACCAGCCCATCTACCTCTCTTGGATAGCTCTCTGGGATTCCAGATAAACGAACAGGAATTTAGTGCAGTCTATGGTTTTATCTTTTAAGTGTCTACATTCAAAATGTACTAAACTCACTTTCCCATATGATGTTTGAAAGAGTTAATCACTCTAATCCCTAGAAATTTCTTTCCTATCAAGATTGGTTAACTGCAATGTTTACATTTTTCCTAACTTGCTACGCTAAAAATTTAATACATAAAACCTGGAATTAATTCTGAAATGTAAATAAGATTTACATGCATCCCTTGGTACACTTTTCAAGGTCCTGTCAGGCAGTGATTTAAGTTGGAGATTCCCTGTGTTACTGTACTTAACACTCCTAGTGGATCTGTCCTTGAGCATTTGATTAATGTCTTCTGAATCTATTTATAGAGTCGGTCCACACTATTTCCACACTGTGTGGCTGATTACTAGTGGTGTCCCTCATGTGTCAATATGGAATCACTACTGGTTAATGTCCTGCAGTCTGGGAAGAAGTGGGGTCTGGGGAGCAGTGGTAGGAGTCAGACTCTACTCAAAGGTAAATTTCAACGTGGGAAAAGCCAATTAAGTCAGGAAATGAAATTTCAAAGTGAAGGTCGTCTGACACTTGAATAGGTGGCGTAGAGAGGCTCTGGAGGGGGCAACCTGCTCTACTCTGGCCTGGCTTTGAGCAGGGTTTTGTACTGGAACATCTCCAGAGTCCTCTTCCAATGTGTGGAAGATTATGCTGTGATTTTCCACCTCCATAAAGTGAAGCTTCCTTGGGTTCTTCTGTAGTAGATATTGGTACAAATAGCAAATTCAGATCTCTGTTTTGTCTTTATATTCTTTACACTCTGCTGTTGGTCTTTGATATGCTCACTGATTCTCTGGCAGAATTTCACTTTCCAATGTTGCCCTCAAAATGTTTATATCTCTGAAAAGTTACTTCACAAAATGTTAGTGACTTTATTGTCTTTTACATTTTAGCTTAATGAAGTCTGAAATTTCGTTGTTTTTTTTTTTTTTTAAATCTATAATTCCACACAATTTTTGTTTTCAGAAAGTTTTTCAACTGTTTTTTTCTATTCTTTAACTAGTGTGGACTTTTGAGACTGAGAAAGGTTTTTAACAGATGATCTACATTGATTCTAAGCACCCTATACAGGTTTTCCAAACAGTCCTCAAACTACCAGAAACTGTTATCTTTTATTAGTGTTTAACTTCTCTGTTTTGTTGTTTTTCTTAAATACTGTTTTTAAACAAAGGCCAAGTAGAGCCCTTTTCATGGGAAAGTGGAAGTTTTATAATGAAGTTGAATTTGAATATAGTATGGTCTCATTGGTAGTTATCTCTTAAACTAGATTTTAGGCCCAATCCAAGATTCAGCTATTTTTTATGTTTTCAGTGCACTGTGGGGAAAGATGCCAGAATGGAGAGAGGGAGACAGCTCAGGCATCTTTGAACACCTTTTTTGAAGAAGCAATCCTGTCTGATCCCTAAATATGTATGCTCTGCCTCCATCACATAATGTGGCATTTAATTAGTCTACACAAAGACACCTGAAGCTTTCCCCTAGCACTGTTTATTGCCCTTCTAATCTCTCTTAAGTTTTCATAGTTGTTTCTTTCAGTCTTGGAAGAATAGTCAGCCCTAAATGATATTGAGTTTAATTGAGATAGAAAGTCAAATTTTCATTTCATTGCCCTTTTAACATTTGTCTTTCTCATAGGCTAATTCTGATCCAGGGTGTTTTATATTTTGCACAACTTAATTCCAGACTTTAATGAATTAACACTGAAGAAAACAGACTTGTATGGAGTCCTGCAATTTACTTTAATGTACAGTTTCATTATGAGATCAAGCACAGAGCAAGTGTGCTTTAGACAGCTTTGGATTTCATAGTAAATGCTGCATTAATACTTTTCAATAGGATCCTTATTTAATTTACACTTCTAATGACTGACTGTTGCTTGTCTTAGCTGGCATCAGTTAAAAGGGACCAAAACCAGGTGAAACAGTAAGAACATTTTACATTAATTTCCTGGTACTAAACCTATACTTATGCAATCACTGTGTTTTCATTCTTATGTGCAACTTTTCTATGCCTAAACTCAGAAATCTGGTAATGAACTCAGTTAATGGGGAACACAAAATGAGGAGACAAAGTCTACCACAATAAATCTGAAATTTTAGTTTCTGCTGCATTTTCAAGATGCCACATTTCTAAGCTGCAGAATATATCATAAATATGTGCAAGATCTCTTTCTCTAAATTATTCTAAGCACTTAAAATTCTGTAGTGCTGAAGTGGATACCAGGGGAAAGGTCCTCAAGGATCAGTGATCCATTGGCAGTGAAAAACGTAAGAGGGTTAAAAAATGTACATGTCCTTATGTTAACTAAGTCTTGGACATAAAGATAAGCTCTAATGTATTTTATCAAATTTGCATTTGATTCACTGTGTTGTGGAAATTCCTTCATTGCCAAAGAAATATTCTTTATAGAGCAGAAGTGAGTGACTTGTGGGAGAGGGGAAGCAAAGATTAAAGGGAAGAGAAAGCCTGCCTTGCTCTCAGTCTTATTAACCAGTCATTCATAAGTGACTAAGGATTTGAAGGAACCTTGGTAATTTTAGGAGGATCATTTCCCAATATTACTAGAAGCCGTACACAGGCTGTTTCATGTTCATGACCAAACTCACCAGCCACTTTAAACAAACCACGTCCTTTGTTTCCTACAGATTCAGTGTAGACTAGGCTAGAAAAACAGGAAAGACCTACAACATACACAACTGAATCACAGTGTAGAGGCCTCCTACCTCTACTAAGACTTCCCTGAAGGAACAGCCTGCTTGGTCACAAGGGCACAGTTGTACACTGTAAGGATGAAAACATGCCTTCCTGAATACTGTGCCTTGTCTGAGTTTTGAAAGATTTGTGCCAGTTTAACTGAGATCTAACTTGAAATGTTTTAGAAATAAAGACAAAATATGCAAAGAAGTTCTAGTGACCTCCCAACTGTGACTTGCTGACAGGGTAAATAGGATACCATCCAGTGCAGCGTGTAGTTCGCACAACATCCCCCTTATTAAGACTATATTTGGCCCTGTTCACCCTCAGCAGACTCACAGTTTCCATAGATGAAGCAATTTTTTTTTTTTTTTTTTTAAAGTCATGTTTAAATACCGACTGGTTTCTCTAATAAGACAATTTCAATCTGGACAGCCTGATTTTTCCCCTCATTACTCCAGTCTCACTCTGGGGTAGACTTTTTGAGTTCTGAAGAACTATTATTGATTCACATAGCAGCATATATGAAGAAAAGCTAGGCCCAGAGATTGTTCTTTGCCAATGGCAGGGAACATCTGAGCACTGCCACCAACTATTAATATGTGCTCACAAAAAGGCTCAGGCTGCTCGGATAATAGATAATTACAGCCACAATTGTCCAAGCAGAGAAATATCTAAATCTCCTGTAGGAAACTGTGAATATGTTGGGACCCATGAGTACAAAATTAACTGCCTGGCTTCAATAAATACGGAAAGAAAACTTCTTAAAAGTTTAGTATGTCATTAGCGTGGGATCTATTGAGGGATTTTTTCCTTCTACCTTCTCCAAAGCACACCTATTTAAGACTCAGAACAATCCAGGGGACTGCTGTCGCAGTGTGTGGGTAGAGTTCAGAATGCGAAAGCTCTCTTAATTATACAATGGAAGTGGAAAATAGAACTTCTGATGATTTTTCAACCATGGCACTTTCTTTAGGACAATGTATAAAGGTGAAAATATTACTTCAGCAGCTTTCCTTTTTTACTTTTTAAATAGCTATGAAAAGAAATAATGACAGCTTCTACTTTCAAGGTGAATTGCATATAATCTTTTTGTTTTGTATTATAGCTCAGATAGATCTGTTCATTATTTTAGTCTTCCTCAGGGTTCCTGAATTGATGTTTAACGTCATCAAAGGAACAGCAAAAAGAGGGACAAAAATGCAAAAAGGAGGTATAGAACAGAATTATAGAACATCCTGAAACAGAAGGGACCTATGAGAATCATCAAGTCCAACACCTTACTCCACACAGGGCAATGTAAATGTTAAACCATATACCTTAGAGCCTTTTTGAAGTGCTTCTTGAACACAAGAAGCCTTGGGGCCACGCTTTCTTCCTTGGGGAGCTTGTTCCAGACTCCGTTATGGGCCTTGCTAAAGTCAGAGTAAATGGCAGTCACGACTCTCCCCTTGTCCCACTAGAACAGCCACCTCCTCAGAGGAATGCTCCTGTTGGTCCTGGCACTACTAGTCTTTGGTGAAGCTGTGCTGGATGTTCCTTGATGTCACCTTGTCCTTTGTGTGCCTTCAAGCAATCTTCTGGCAGATGCCTGAGGAGGGCAAGAGTTTCTCCCTGGAAACCTGCTCCAGTTCAGGATCTGCTTGTGATTCTTCCAATAAAGTGGGAGAGCTCTTCCTCAGAATGGATAAACAAGAAACCACAAAAGTGGTGAGAAGCTTTGTCCTTCATAGTAGTGAACACAGCAAGGGTGCACCTCAGACTGATGCTTGCACCATCTCCAGGCCCCAAGGACCTCCCTTGGTCACCTCTGACAAGCTCCTTGTGTCATTCTGGCACAGCAGTCCAAAGGACACCAGGCCCACTCTTCCCCTCTCCCTTGGGGCTCCATGCAGAAGAAATGCTACAGGGACGGGACATGGACAGGAGATGGGGAATAATAGCGCAGGTCCATGGAACACTTCAGGCTTATTTTATGGAGTGCTGGCAGAACTTGTGAAAGCCAGCTGGGCCTCCCTTTCCTGTTAATGAGATGTCTGGATGCTTCACCCCCTTGCAGCCACTGTTGGGCATGGCAGGGCTGCACCACTTGCATGGAGTTGGTTTGGTGGGCTATCACTGATAATTCCTGACCCTCCTGGCATGTTGTTGTCACCATCCTGTTGAGGATGGGAATGGGATGAGGAGGATGTTGGAGCCCAGGGCTCATGAGGGGAAATGGAGGGTAGTCCCTGTGTCCAAGGGGCAGCAGAAGGGCACACGGGAGTGATCCCCAGGAAAGGGGCCCTCCTCTTTCTCCCGCATTAGAACATCTTTCAGGGCATAGAACACACAATTCCCAAACCAACCCTATTTGGCCACACACATTGGCCACATTCGCAGTCCCCAATGACAGTAGCTTCCTGACTACCTTTTCCTCCATGTGACCCCTATAAAAACACATGGTATCTGGCTGACAATTCACTGAGCTTTGATGCCCTCTGATGCCACACATGCTTGCGAGGAAGAACAGCTGGAGCAGCAAGGCAGGTGGCTGCCCACCTTTGCATAAGACAGCAGAGAGGCAGTTCCTGGGACAGCAAAAGAGGAGAAAGCCACTTTCCAGGTGGAGGAATTGGAATCAGTGGAACACCACCTAAAATATCATGAGAGCGACTGCCAATGTGACCAATGGTCACATGAGTGCATGGATGTGTCTTTACCAGGAAACAGTATGGGACCCCAGTGTGTAAATCTGCCAAAGAATCAGTGAAGGAAGAACACCACCTATGATATGTGAGCATTTGTCCGTGCTCATGTGATTGATGGTGTGGAGTCCGTGGATGTGGAGCCTAGAGATTTCCATTGGCCAAGGAATGGTGTGAGGCCCAGGCATGTCAGTGCACCAAAGAAAGGCATGGAGCACTTGCATGTCAATCCTCCAAAGCATGGCAGGGCGTCTATAGGTGTCAATTTGCCCCAGAATGATGTGGAGCCCATGGGGACAAATCCACATCAAGATGAACAGATTGAAGTGGGTTCACCTGCCACAAAGCTGATCTACATGGCCCTAGAGCACCTGGGGTCCCTTCCATGAGATCACACCAATGGCCATCAGAGGACTACTCAGCCAGCTCCCCACCAACAGCCCAAACCACATCCAACATTAGCTGGGAGAGGAAAATCTCTATGAACATCCCACAGGCTATAGACATCCAGGCAAGATCTCCTGGCAGTAAACAGCCTTTCCCCTAATCCTTACCCAGAGGCCCTTGACCATGTCATCCCTCACAGCAAGTGCTGTACAGTCCAACAGCCCTGAAGAGCCTACAACCATCCATCATAGAACTCCAGTCACAGGACTCTTCCCACCAAGACTCACTTATGCCGGTGATGTCATAGCTCTGGGACTGAGCCAAAGTTTCTAGTTCCTCTTGTTTATTCCTCAGGCTGTGTGAATTTGTGTACAGACATTTCAAATGTGCTCTGGTGTACTCAGTAAATTGTGAAGTAGAGTGAAGGCTCACATGATAAAAGATCCCCCATATATCATCATGCCATCCCAGAGCTTATCATGAGTAAGTCTGAGTTTATCCCTTTCCCCCTTCAAACCTAGTTTAAAGCTCTTTCAAACAGCCACACTAACTCGTGAATGAAAATACTTTTACCCCTTTGGAAAAGGTGAATCCCATCAGGCCTCAGCAGACCTAGTTTTTTAGAGACTGTCCCATGATTCAAACCTCTCAAATTCTGCTGGTGATTCCAGCTTTGGAGTCAGGTATTGATCAGCTGAGTCTGCCTGTTTCTTTTGATGGCACTACCTACAACTGGCAGGATAGGGGAGAATATTAGTAGTCTAGTACTGCTAGGGTAGATTGGTTTCAGCTACTCTGAGTAGTCAAAATGGAAATATCATCTGTAACTAGTGGCAAGGAAAACAAAATATTAAAATATAGCTGTGAATCTTCAAAATCTGTCTCTTCTGTTCAATTTCTTTCTTTAAATGGATTTGTGTGTTTCAATTAGATGAAAAATTGGGGATTGGAGAGGAAAAACTAGTTCAAACGAATTGCTTATTTGAAACTTTTTTTTTTTTCATTTGAAATATTTTGGTTTACTGATACATGATCACTGTTTAGAACTGCTGTTAAGAATGCAAAAAAAAAAAAAAAAAAAATTGGGAATTAAACCTGAACGTTGCAAAGGTTTCCATGTTACCAACAGTAATAGAAAAAGGATCAAATGAAGAAGAGTTAAGACTTTCTAAGCTGCGAGGAAAAAGCTCTTAAGAGAGGTAAATTATTATCTTTTTCTTAAAATATTTATATCTGTCTGGTATGTGGGCAACCTAATGTGTTTATGTTTCTGTTGCCTTCGGTAACTGTACTTGCGTCTGGGTTTGGATTATCAGAGCTAAGAGATTCAGACAGTGACATACTCAGATTTTGTCTGTGGCATTGGAAATGGGTGGGGATGAAGGCTTGAGGCTTAAAATACTTTGTCTGTCCAGGGGTTATCTAGACTCCTGAGATAAATGCTTACTTTGGGAGGGATGAAACTGAACCAGAAAGCTTCTGACTTGATGACACTATCTGAGATCAATAGGTCCACTTATAACTTACTTGTAAATCTCTTTTGAAAGAGAAAATCTAAGTGGTGAAGACTCATCTAAACTTTTTTCGAAGCAAGTTTTCAACATTTTGAAATGGATTTTAAAGGAATATAGAAAACCTTTACCAGAAAAAGTTATTTCATTTCAAAAAATAATCTTGTTCAAATTTACTCTACAGTAGTTACCAATCATTTTTATTAAAGATAAAGGAGATTTTTTCACATAGTGTAATATTTTCTGCAGGGAACAGACATCAAAAGCAACTGATATATTGTAATTGAGCTTAATACATAGATGAAGATGTCTTTTCTGCAAAAATATAGTGCAGAATTATATGCTGAAAAAATAATCATCTTTAATTTCAACTGCATGGTATTTCTACATTGCTTTTTTTGGTTACTCTGTTAATGTTTATTGCCATGTAGGATAACAAGAGTGTGTTACATTATTTTAAAGACAGGCATCTTGCAATAACTGCCTGGATGAAATTATGTGACATCACACTAATATCTGTGAAACAGATGTCTGCTGAATATTTGGTGGTGAGGAGGCAGTGTGCATCTTCGAGTGGGAGCTGGTTGTGCAGAGAGTGTCAGGATTTTTTCAGTCTGATGCTATTAGCTATATGTATGAGCAGCTGCCAATCCTATCCTTTCTATGACTTCCTATAACTAATTTATGTAAGAAAACAGTATTTCTTTACTGTCTTACCAGAATTGTTTTTTAATGTGATAAATACCAGCACAGATCAGGCTTAAAATTACCTTTCAAGTTTTCAACAGGGAAAAATTGAAACAGCAGCTGAAAAAAATTCTGTATTTGAAGGTGGTTGGGAGCTACTTAGTGTGATTTCTTCGTTTCCTTTGTGTATAACAAAGAAATTAAGACTTCTGCACTACCTGAGGATGATTTTTCTCCTCCACCTCATAAATTCCCAGGGAAGTGCCCAGAGAACTTGAACTGGGATCTTTCATCTAACAATACATGGCACTGTTGGAATCAGATAAATGGCTTGTGGCTTTTGAGAACACCTTTGTTACTTTTTTTAGATACCTTTGGCTGTGTAGATTCTGTTCTGCAGGTTGGTATTTCCAGCATGAGTGAATAGAGTTATCAAGCGGTAGACCAATGCTCATTCTAGGTGATGTGGATCCATTTTCAGGTATCCATTTTTGTTCATCACCATAGAGAGAAAAGACACTAAATCTGTTTCTTGTCCCTGCTGTACTTTGGTATTCTTACATAGCTGCCAATTAGTCAAGTAGTTCATGCAGCTCTATTTCAATATATGAAATTTTCCATATTTTGACCTATTGCTACACTGCCATCTTTATAGTTCTACTTGCTGACTTGAAGAAAATCTAGCAGCACAGAGATGTAGGAACTGATTTTAGTATTTGTTGTTAAAATCACTACTTTTTAACGTTAGCCTGTCAAAATTCGTTCTGAAATTGTCTGAGAAAAATAATTTTATTGAGTGTCTTCTCTCAGAACCTGTTGCAATAAGATAGCAGTCGACATCTGAATGGTTGATGATACAAATTTCAAACATGGCTCCTTCAACACTGACAGAAATGCTGTTGAAAAACTGCTGAGAAAATGGAATGTTGTGCACAAGAGTGTATATGGTAAATAGTAGCAGCTTCATTGCTCCTCCTGCAACTCAGTACAGGTTCCTCCCTAAAGAGAGCAACACAGGACATCCTGGTAAGTATCCGTTCCCAGATGTAAGGTACTCTTTGTGGAAAGCCACTCAAATTGCTGCAAAGCAGATATAACAATGTGATGGTTATTGTGATTTTATGGTGTTAATATGATTACAATTATGATTTTGTAGCAGCTTTCACTCAGTTCTGCAGGACTGAATAAGAAGCAAATTAATTTTTCTTTGGTGTGGACAAAGTATGGTGTCTTAAGTAACCTAAGCATAGACATAACCTTTTCCTCTGTGTGTGTGTGTGTACATATATACACATGTAGAGTAATGGTTGCTGTGTGTGCCTATGGCTGTCAGTGCTACTTCAACTTCTGTCTGAAAAATACAAAGGAAGAAGATCTATTGCTTCTGTAGAGAATACCTCTATCATTCTCCTGAAAGAGATAAAACAATGACTGGGAGAAGTATTTTCTCGTTCATAGAGGAAAAGGTTTAATAAAGAAAAAAGAAACAAGCAGCCAGCTCCAAGAGGATCCCCATGGTAAAAGTTCAAAAGGCAAGAAGAAAAAAACTGAGCAGGAGTCCTCCATTGCTCTCAAAGAAGCTTAGGGAGGAAGGAAAGTCTTGACTTATTTGCTCCTGTCCCACCGATTATGTAGTAAGTTGACTTTTCCAGCCTTGTCAGGGCTAGAGAAGAAGGGGTCTGCTGTCTAAGTTCTTATATGACTATGTGTCAAAATCCTGAAACTGTTGGGGAAAAAAAATGTCCTAAAAGGACAACAAAGAAAAAATGCTTTGAAAGAGCAGGCTCATTCTGATATGCAGTGGAAGGAGGGAAGAGGAAGACATCTACCTACTTTCCTTTCAAACCACAAAATCTCATGTCAGATAGCATCAGGATCTACAAGAATATCAAGCACATAGTGGATACTCTCTGCAAGCTGATGAGCAAGAAGGAGATTCCAGAAGAAGACATTTCTTATCACAATCTGGGAAAGGACTTTCCTGATCGGGACTAAGCTCAATATTTTTAAGTTATCCTATAACACTTTGTAATTACTTCAGTATGGGATACCAGTGACGTAAAGAACTTCGAAAGGATGCTGAAAGAATAGCTGGCTGAGTCAGACTAAAGCCTTTCCTGTATCTCTAACACAGGCCAAAAATGACTGCTTAATATCACAATGGGGCAAGTAGACAGTGATATGTCCCTGGAATATCCTCCAAAGTATTTGGATCAATGTGAAAGGACTTTTAGAGACACAATCATGTTTCTGTATCCTGTGGCCTTCAAAAGATTTTTTTTGGTCAATGTGTTTATTCCTTTGCTGTCTAACTGAATAATGTCTGGCACTAAATTTGTGGCAAGTATTTTTACTGTGGAGAAACATAGATCTAGTTAATGTTTTTCTACTGGGCTTTTTAAGGTTATGAGGAAGAAGAAAAGGATTTATTTGTGTTTATAAATGTAGTCTGATTTCAGAATACCTTGAATAATTTCTAGTTATTTCACTTTGGGGGAGTTGATCTCAGAAGACGTCCCATGTTTCTGCACTGGAATTTGACTCCTCTTAAGTTAACAATGCTAGTAGTTAACCCTATTTTGATCCTGTCATTCTCTGAAACAGTCAACTTAAAAAGTATGGTAAAGCCTGCTGTTTGTTAGTGTGAAGCATCATAAACTTCAACATTTTTAAAGCTGATAACCAAAGGGAATAATGAAAAGTTCACTTCTGTAAAGAGCTGTACAGTTATATTTCATGTATTGTAATAGTTTGTGTTCCACATATCTAGAAATTAAAATCTTTCATTTACATTTTTCTTGGACTTGTACCAGACAGAACAATGGGGCAGTCTAGTTGGAGGCCTATGGCTAGTGGCGTCCCCCAGGGGTCAGTGCTGGGTCCAGCCCTATTCAATATATTCATCAATGACTTGGACTAAGGGGTAGAATGTACTCTCAGCCAGTATGCTGACAATGACAAATTGGGAGGAGTGGCTGCTATTCCAGAAGGCTGTGCTGCCATCCAGTGTGACCTGGACAGGCTGGAGATCTGGGCAGGAAGAAATGTGATGAAATTCAACAAGGGCAAGTGTAAAGTACTGCATCTGGGGAAGAACAGCCACATGTGTCAATACAGGTTGGGGGCTGATCTGTTGGAGGGCAGCTCTGGGGAAAAGGACCTTGGAGTCCTAGTGGACAAGAGGATGACCATGAGCCAACAGTGTGCCCTCACGGCCAAGAAGGCCAATGGCATCCTGGGATGTATTAAGAAGACCATGGCCAGCAGGTTGAGATAAGTTATCCTCGCCTTCTACTCGGTGCTGGTGAGGCCTCCCCTGGAGTACTGTGTCCAGTTCTGAGATCCTCAGTTCAAGAAGGTCAAGGAACTGCTGGAGAGGGTGCAGCACAGGGCCACTAAGATGATTAAGCACCTGGAGTACCTACCATGTGAGGAAAGGCTGAGAGAGCTGGGTCTGTTTAGCTTGGAGAAGAGGAGGCTGAGGAGGGATGTTATCAATGCTTATCAATATCTAAAGGGTGGGTGTCAGGAGGATGGGGTGCGGCT
>NW_010263631.1:11867-23646 GCF_000690775.1 Eurypyga helias | reverse complement strand
CCTGGACTTGTTCCCATGTGATCTACTCCTGGTGATCCTGCTCTGGCAGGGGGGTTGGACTAGATGATCTCTAGAGGTCCCTTCCAACCCATACCATTCTGTGAAATCTGTGAGGTATCATGAGCAAAGTTTTCTGGTTTTCTTTCATTGCTAATTACACAGCTATGTTCTCAAATCTGAGTAGGTTTATTTTATAATGAATGCATTGGGGACTAAGAATATACTCTTTCATTGTAGCTAGTCAGTTTTTAGGCCTTATTTTGTAAGGGAATAAATCTTTTCCTGTAATATATTTTTTTATTCCCCAAAATCTTAGCTGGAATTTTATTTGTAGATTCAGCATATTCTGTGGATGCATTTTATGAAATATTTATTTTCATTCCTTCAAAAAAGCTCATGATGATACATGTGTTTGTTCAGCAGTTTGGATTGTTACTTTTATAGATTTACAGTTCATGTTGCTGTAGATTAATGCAGGATTGCCATGAATTTAGTGTCACATTCAGATAGTAGATATAGTTGGACAAATGTATTTCTTAACATTAACTGTGCCCCACAAACTGTGCGAGTGCAAGCGACGTGTGAGAACTGCATATTCTCCTCCAGTGGAGGAGAAGAATCAGGGGAAAAGACAAGGAAACTCGTGGGTTGAGATAAGGACAATTTAATAATTGAATATAAATTAATAAAATCATAATACTAACAATGCTAACAATATTAATAATACTAGTAGTACTACTAATGACATATAATGAAAATACTACTACTAGTACTACTAACAATAATTTGTAATTAACATAATGGAAAATAAAATTAATTCTACTATTGCTTACCATCCACTGACTGTTTCCGAGCCAGGTCTCAAGTAGTGAGAGCCAGAGCCCAGTAGCCCAAGAGAGACCGCACTAGAGTAAGAGCAAGCCGCACGAGTGAGAGCATGAATGAGAAAACCAACCAACCAACATGGCACCTGGCCCACCCATAACCCATATACTGAGCATGACATTTTGTGGAATAAAATACGGTCTTGGCCAGTCTGGGCCATCTGTAATGGTCGTGATCCCTCCCAGCTTTTTGTGGAGAAGCTGGGAACACAGATGCAGTATCAGAAGCTGAAAATAACCTTGAATTGGTACAAACACTCCTCAACAACAACTAAACCCACTAGTGTTCTCGATACTCTTCTCAGCACAAATCCAAAGCACAACCTCATACTAGCTACTGTGAAGAAAATTAACTCTGTCCCGACTAAAACCAGCACAGAAATAGAGCCATTTAAGGATACTAAATTTAAATTCATACCATGTATTTCATAGAAGTACTAAATATACAGCCTACTGAATAAGTGCACTGTATGGAAAATACTTGGAGTCTGGCAGAGCACATGAGTAAATGGGAAATGTCCTTCACTGTTTCTGTTTTTATTCTTTTAATCATCTCCTTGTGACCAATGTTTGAGACAGAATATCAAGTCAGCTAGACCTTTGTCTGATCTAATACATCTTATGTTTTTTTGATTTTAACACACCAAATTAGGCTATTTGGCTCCTTAGCATACAAAGATTTGTGGATGAGCATATAAAAATCTGTGGCTGCCTGCAATATTCTAAGCTGTACAGAGATATAAGGCTTTTGAAGGCTCAAGTGAAATGAGGAGGAACCAAAGCCCTTGTATTTATGGCTTAACTCTCTCTCATTTTTCAAGGTCTTATTCTTTTTTTTTTAATGTCTTGTTTTTTCTCTTTTGTGGAAGGTTGGTGGTGGTGAAGACTGAAGGATAGAATGACAGCATGATGGTTGGTAACTTGTGCTTTTTTTTTATATTTACTAAAAACTTTGTAAAATATACAGAAATGAAAGAAAATACTCCTCAGCCATTCACAGGCTGCAGTACTGCCTGTTGGAAAAGCTAAATTTCTGCTGAGGTATGTGAATTTACATTTGTATATTCACTTTTGGAAAGAAGCATTCACATCCCTTCAGGGATAGGTATGCTGCTGTTTCAATAAGAATGACTGTCAGAAAGGTCTGCAGTAATGTTAGTTTTCTGCTAAACAATGGGGAGCATCTCATGTGAGTCTAAGTAGAAGTAGGAAGTGTCGACAAAGGTTATTGATTCAGACTACTTGGCTGAGTTGAGTAAACCCTGGCATGCCTGCTGTTGTGATCCATTGAAATTGCTCAAGGTTGGAAGTGGGGGAAAAATGTAGAGCATCTTACCAGTACAAAAGGTTATGAATCTGATGCAGCAAAAATATATTTTCAGAAACCAGGTGTATGAATGACTCAAAGAGCAACCAGAGATGGGGAAAACTCACAGGATTACAGAGCCACTTTAAAAAAACCCTGTACAGCCACAGATGTACTTATATATGTGACATTACTGGTATAAGTAGGATAGAGTGCTTTCATAAAATCGGAGAGGAGACTTAAGGCAGTTATATGTGTGATGCTGAATCCCTATCAGTGTGAACACAACTGTGAAATGCAGCCTCCCATTGATACCATGCAACATAGCATGACTACAGTCTTTGCTAGTGAACCTTCTAAATGCAGAAGATTCCACTTCATAAAGAAATACATAATGTCTTTTCTTCAAAATCTTGACTTCATGCAGAAGTGAAGAATATAAAGTCCAGTGTTTCTACTGTCACACTGAATTTTAGCAGCAGCAGTAGTGGATTTTCCAGGAAGTAAAAAGCAAGCATATTCCAAAGACCATATATTTAAGGAAAAAGGAAAAAGCACCCAAAGCCATATAGTAATGCTGCCTCTTAGAAAGGTAATGACTTCAGCCGTGTGGGTACTGTGGGCTGCCAAGGAGCAGAAGCAGAGAGAGAACAGCAGATGCCTCACCGTATGTTCCTGGGGCATGCCTTATGGAGGGCTGAAAAGGGAGTAAATCAGTTGTAGGTCTTTCCTCAGTCCTGACAGGAACAGATCAGCATGTTCATGTGTGGATCTAAAGACAGAGGAAAATGACACATTGAATGTGTACAGGTCACTCTCAATAGAATCGGAGAGGGGGAAGAAGTTGAGGGAGACATAAATTTTCCAAAGGGTTATTCCATACCATGTAACGTCATGCTCCACAAGGATATTCCATACAAAATACCATCATGCTCAGCAATAAATCAGGTAAGAAGAACAGGGTGAAGGTTTTGTCTTCCAAGGTGTCCAATGCTCTGAGCCTTGCTGGGAATCAGTCTCTTTGTGGGAAGCGGTTTCCTTTGCATCTGCCTCCCCCGCCCCCATCCCCCCCTTCTTTTCTTCACATATTAATCTACCTTTATTTTGTCCCACAAGTTTTCTTGCTTTTTCTCTGGGATCAATCCATCACAATATCATGAAATTATTTAATATTATATGACTGTGCACTGTAGCTGACTTTATATCTAGATATTTATCTATAGCTACATATATTAAGGTTAAGACAGTATTAATGCCAAATATATATGCCAAGAATTTCAGCTGTTAGATTTTAGCTTATTCTCTAATAACTCTATGGTGTTTTTATTCTTAATGCCCATCAAGATTCCTTTAAGTATCTTAAATTATTTAAATTGATTTCTAGAATGGAGCTAACAAACCTTAAGATACCTGAACAAAAACCCCCAGAATTTATAGTAATTTTTAGATTGACTAGAATAAAACAAATTTTGTTCCGTCTGGGAAATACTACTATTTTTTATCTCTTTTTCCAGTCTAGGCATTTTTCTGCTTTCTTACTGCAATAAGGTTAAAATCTGTAAATTTCACTAGAAAAAACTCCCACTGACTTGATTTTCTATAAGGTACAATCCCAAGTAATGAAGTACAGCCTTAGCAGTGGTATAGAGATGCTGTTTTTAAGAAGGTCTGTTAGGGCAGATTTTCCAAGGTACAACCTTGTCTAGAATTATTAGAATTATCTAGTTCTATTACAAATAATTTACCTGAACAGTTGAATTTATGACTTAATATATTTACATATCTCTGTCCAAAGAGGAGACTGCATCTTAGCAATTGGTAATACATTAAAGCATTATTCCTTTATTTTCCTGTCTCCTCTGCTTTAAAAGGAACACATCAGTGAATTTCTGCCAAAGTCTTCTTCAGTATGACACTTACAAATGTAGCTGGGATTTTGACTTTGAATCAGTCTAAGAAATAACAAAGAATATCTTACTATTCCTTAATCCATTAATGTTACTTTTTTTCTGTCGCTACTTTAAGGGTGTAAAGTCAGTTCCTCCTCTGTGACTGTATTTTTGCCAATGCAAAGTACTTACCAAAAACAAATGAAGTTTTAACAGAGCATAGGGTATCACAGAACCTCCATGTACTCTTTTTAGGTCTAGTGCACTTGTATTAATCCGGTGAACTGATATAATAGATACCAGATATGCAACTATCAGTGATTTCTGAGGTTTTTTGAACCCAAGAGTATTGTGTTATCTGGCACACATGCAGTTCAAAGATGAAACATGTTCTTGTTTTCTTTAAAGATTATATAATTAAGTGATAATTATTCTCATTTCATCCACAGTTCTAAGCAGCCTTTGCAAACATTAAACGGCCTGGGAAAGTAATTAAATACTCTCTCTCCAATTCCTAATCTTGTCAGGTTGTGTGACAAGAGATGTGGAAGGCTCATTAACAAAGGAGGAAATAATCACTTATTTTATTACAAATTCTAACCATCCAAAACATTTACAAAAACAAAGCTCCAAAGTCACCTGTAACTTTATAAAGTGCTAAGTGTTTGCTTACAAAAACTGTGCATTCACCAGAGCTGAAACTCTTCTAAGTTAATTATGCTCATTGTTTTTATATTATCTATTTATAGTCAACAGCAGATATAAGGACTTTTTAAAATTTTTATTCTTTATTCACAGTGTACGTTGACAAGCTCTAACAAATAGTTTTTGTGCTTGACAGATGGTCTTTTGTTTCTTTTTCCAGCTATAGGCAAAATGTTATCTGTATTTTAATATTTTGCCTTGCTTATGTCCTCAACTCAGAACAGAGGAACAGGCAGCCAGGCTAGGTCTGGTGCATGGCTGGGTGCCTACCTACAGGTAGCTAGTTTGTGTGAAGAACTGCAGGCCCTTCCTGCTAATCCTCTGCTACAACAGTGTCATACTGCAGTGCCTGTGCATTGTTTCCTTGGTCTCTATTTAAAGAACTGTAATTTACTAGAAAATATATTCCTGAATATTACTGTAATAAGCCTCTTGAGTCTCTTATACCACTGGCCACAATCAAAAGGGCAGATCTTGAGCGACTGTAAATCATGCCAGCTCCATTGATTTCAGTAGAGCTGTATTGGCTTACTGATGCAGAGGATCTGGTCTGAAATATTTCTATAGTGTTTTGTGCATTTAGAGTTAGAACATTTACAGGTTGTATAATAAAGGTAAGAAGCCTCATCATAACCATTTTCAATGGTCAATGTATTTCTTTGTCTTAGAGAGTATATAAACAATTAACTTTACCAGCCCTAGTGGTGTAAAGTAGGAAAATTAGTATCTGGGATAATGCATTGATACTAGCTGCTATGAAATATCTTAGTGTTAATAGAAAAATACTCTTCATTTATGTTATTATACTGACATATTCAGGAGATAGGGTCATACTGCAACTATCTGGGTCTCAGAACTGGAAGGAGAAAGACATATTTCAGTGACGTGCTTTCTAATCAGCTGTTTTATGTATAGCTTTTTACACTTAAGAGTAAATGCTTTTAATAATAACTGGAGAAGTTATTTGTGAAAAAATAATAATGCTGGATGCGGTGACAGGAATGAAACCTCAAGTGCTGATAACTAATTGTTCACTAACAATTTTGAAAGATAATTTCAACTGCCATAATGAATTCTGCTTAAAAGCTTGTACAGCTGCCTAAAACCTCAGGTAGGTATATTGTGAAAGTAACTTAATTTTAGATACATCAAATAGTTGCAATTTCTATTGGCTTTGCTCGGAGAAGATCTGCGTAACTTTTATACTTATGTACCTACATGGTGGTGAGACATGAAAAGCTTAGCCATTGTAAAAACCTACCTGCAGAACTGCCCCGCACCCTATCCTTCCCTACCTGATCTGACCAAATGTTCATCTCCCCCCCTCCCCAACCTTCTTTATGGCCCCCTTATGCTTCTGGACTACTTAATATGCATGCCAGTTCAGCTCACTAAGCTGACAGAAAACTCAGGAGGAGAGCAAATAGTTTTCTTTTGGTTTAGTCAGGATGTCAGAAGAATGGCAGAAGTAATTGAAATGTCTGGGAGAAGATGACAAAGCTGAGAAGAGAGACAAGGCCCACCTTCTTTATCAGAAATTAACTGCCAAATAAGCTCAGTTGTTTTATCTAAATGTAGCATCCTTATACAGTACATCCTAAACATCCAACACTGAATATTGAAAAAGAATTATTGTATTGTGTCTCTGAATGAGACACACACATTTAAATATTTTACAATGTTCCTGTCGGCTTAGAATATATTTAAAATAATTAACACTACAAAAAATAATTTGCCAGAACTGGAATTCATATTGTTCTGCATGCTGTGTTTCACAGGGGCATGGGAAAAATCTGCATGTAAGCACAGGATATTGACATGGACAGTGATGGTCCTTGCCAGCTGTTTTAATATGGGTGTTGAAACAACATGAATTCACCTTTTTTTTTTTTTTATGTTCATAGAAATTTGGAACTGAAATAGTTAATTTTAGCTTCAGCATTGCTAGCTTGAAAGTGAACAAACTTTATCACCTGAAATGATCTCTGCTGATACCACTTGCTAATTAGAATTCAACCACCTTTCTTCTGAAATCTAACTACCCTAGATTGTCCTACTGTACAAAGCATGTCATGGAAGATCGCTACCACTTGAAGGGAGGACAAAGAAGAAAATGCAAAATTAATCTGAATATGAGGAGGGAAAGCAAAAATTTTCTATGAAGTCATAAGCTAATCCTTGACAAAAAATAAAAGAAAATTACAATATGTGTTCTCAGAGCATTCTCTCTCTGAACAGATGAACTATCTAAATGGCAGAGAAAAGTAAGATAATCTTGCCCTCAAGCTAGCAAAAAAAATAACTGTAACTTCCCAGATACTCAAATTATTAACTGTATTGTCATGTAACGTATTGTCATTTTGATTGTAGTATGGGTAAGAATTCAGATGCAGTAGTTTGTTGTTCTGGTTTGGAGTAGGTTTTTTTGTTTGGTTTTGTTGGTTTTGGTTTTTTTTAATTATTAAAACAATTGATTTATAGCTGTTTGTAAGTTAAATGATAATGCTATTATGAAACCTGAATAGCAATGAGTGCTTTTCTGGATACTGTTTATGTAAAAATGCTGTGATTACCTGATTTATGTCAAATAAATTACTTAATTTATGTTTAAATAATGTCTTAATTTAAAGATTTTAAGATTTGGGTAAAGAGTGTTGTACCTTGTGTCCTATGAATGGAATTTTAGTTTCGAAATGTGACATCACAATGTACCATAACCAACATGAGAGGAATGAATGAGTTATAGCTGATCACAAAGGCACAAAAAAATACAGTGGAATAATGATTTATAACAATACAGAACTGGATTTTCTATTTTATAAGATATTCTGCAATTGCATATATAGTATATTTTTAAAATGGAACAGAAAAAAAAAAAACCCACAACACCAAAACACCACAACCAAAACCAAGAAAAATGTCTGAATTGCTTTGGGAACAATTCCAGTAAAACTAAAATAGCTCATTCATATGTAGGCCTTTGTATTTTTTCTTTATATACATTTATTTATTTGTGCATATATATGCAAGTTTGTATATTTAAAAATTCATATTTTCCTAAAAAGTCTCCTAGCTTCCAAAGTTGAAATGCCTCTTTCTAGAAGGTAAGTAAATCATATGAATAAAATATGCCATTTGAATAGAAAAACAACTTGGAAAATCAGTTAATGATTCACTTTTGTTCCAAAATATGTTAGTGGAAAATAGGACTCTGGTTTGAATAATGGCAAATTGAAGAAAAAAAATGTGCTTATTGTGAGAGGCAGCTTTCTCTTATTTTTTGCCCTTACTGGCCTCCTAAACACACTCATACATCTGGTGGCACATTATGGTATAAGATGATAACATGCAGAAATTTGCAAGATAGAACATTTGACTTAGAAGCTGCATTATTCTTGTCACTGGAGATACAGATTCATCTGAGGCAATGTAAATGTCATCTATTTTTTTTCAGTGGTTCTTTCATACTGTACTTTGGATCAAGATCAATCAATGGAAGAGAGCACCCATAAAACTCCATGGATTTACAAAGTGCTCAGGACCTGTTGGCAAGTATGCAAGACCTAGTCTTTCTTTGTATTGCAACCTGGTTTGGCCAAGCTCTCATAAGTTCCTTGTTTGCTACTGCAGGAACGCTGAAAGAATTTGTACAGGTTCCCCTTTGCCTATTTTTCTCTGAGAGCTCAGTTGGCCCATGGCACTGCAATTTTGCTGTCAGAGTGCTGGGACAGCTGCTTGGTGTCTAAATCATTCTTTGTAAAGAGTGTGCATCAAAGTTAGCAAGGTGATTTTTTCCCTCCAAAGGAAAAATGAAAACATATATGGCTTTGCATAAATATCATGCATTGTTGTTGGTTTTGTCCTATCTTTAAAGAAATAAATAACTTCCAGAACTATGGAATGCCAATTTTTCTAGCTAATGCTGAAGCAGGACAAAAAGTGAGATTTTAACATTGAACATGAATGTAGTCCATTATGTTAATACTGGATAGCTGTCATATAGTCATATCTTTCACCAGCACCTTGCATGATGAGTCAAGACCGCTAATGTGCGCTGGTCCTAATCCCACACTGCTGAAGAAAACAGATTTTAACTGAGGCGTAAAGGAAGTTGAAGAAACATTTGGAAAATTTCACTGTGAAGCTACCATTAATATTGTCTACCTCCTTTTTTTTCCACTATGATGTTAACCTGAAATCACACTGGGCTTTTCTCTTTACTTCTAAATTCTATTTTCCAAGACAGTGTTTCCCAAACTTTTGTCTTCGTGATTCTACTGCCATGGAAGGTGGTCTAGCAGGCTCATGAACCTTAGAAGAAAAATCTGCAAACTGTCATTTTAGGTGCCCATATTGACCTTGCAACAAAGATGGATGTTTGAAAATCATTCTGTGCTTGGTAAAGTTGGGAGCCACTACGTTAAAGGGCAGCGATTTTAAAAATGCATAGAGAAACAGGTTAAAAATTTCCATACATCAAGGAACACTTTCATTGCTTACCAGAAACAACAACTCTGCAAGAATCTCTCAGGTGCCTGTAATAACATTCCTGATGGCACTGCTGAATATCTTAAAAATAAAAATCATTGATGTCTTCTCTTGAGGGAGGGAAGTGGGAAAGAGGGGGAGAGGAAAGAACTGCTATATAACCTAACAGCTATTTTTCTATCTCTAAATATTTCTTTCCTTTTTCAATTCTGCAGCTGAGAGCTGGCATTTTATCATTTCAGCGTGTCATACTGTTACATTGCACAATGATGTGGTTCACTGAAATGTCAGATTAACCTAAAAATTGAAAGTTATACCACACACTCATTTTCAGCTAAGATGAAACCATAAGATGGCTGTTATTTAGATAGCAGATTTCCAAGGCAATATGAAGAGATGCGCTTGTCTGCATACAGTTTTAATGGGGGGGGGGAAAAAAAGTTGCATGTGTTTGTTTACTTAATGTATTAAAAATATTTTTCTTTGTTCAGAATAAATGAGGGTGCTTTCTGTGTGGCTGTATTTTTCCATATTCCATAGCATAGTCAATAGGAATATGCATTGCTCCTTATTATTTATTTCCTGGAGATGCTTAATAATTTTAGAAGGTGACATGTAGTGATTATGTCTCATCCAATTTTGTGTGCGCTGGAAATGAGATTTGAACATGGAAAACCCTTTCCACGGCAGCTGCCTCCATCCTTTTTCTTTTCCCTAGGGCTAAGCTGTGTGAGGACTCATCAGGAATTGGGGCAGCCCCAACCATTTATCACTCAAATGAGCAGAGTCAAGAATGAAATAAATCTATGGCAGTTTTGCTAGAAGAGTATGCAATGCATGAAAGTTTCAGTTGTACTTCACATTCTTAACAGTTTCTAAATTCATCCAAGGAAGGGTATGACTAATAAAGGTGCAGAATTCCTCATAGTTTTTACTGGACTTAGTGGTAAGAATGTGTCAATTTTGTGGATTCAGTTTGGTCTAGGCTTTTGAGTAACCTGTAAGATTATTTAATGCCTATGAAAATGATTGTGTCTCTCTTGTAAAAATTCTTTGATGATATGGGTTATGAGTACTGGAATAACTAAAGCAATTCTAGAATCTCTGGAAATCTATCCTTCAGTGCTGAAATACAGAGGGAAAGGACAGGGAATGGAGGTTGTAGTACAGCTCAAATCATGGATAAAAGGCTATATATCCTCCCCTCTGCAGGCTGATCCTCCATCTGAACAATACACAGCCAGGTTCTGAGCAGCAAGAGTCAAAGCCGGAGTCTGAGAATGATTGCAGCAGTCTGAGCAAGCCCTATGAGCGAGAGTATGAACGAGAAAACCTATCAACCCACCAACTAACGAACAACTAACAAACAAACAACTGAACAATGAATGAATGAACAACTGTGGCCCCCTGGCCCACTTCTTGCTTACATGCTATGGAGAGAAATACCCCTTTTGTCAGTTTGGATCAGCAGTCTGAACTGTGTGTCCCCCTCCCAACTGCTTGTAGTGAGAAAGCTGGGAACACAGGTGCATTATCAGATGCTGAAAAAGTCCTTGAAAGGGTGAAAACACTCCTTAGCAACAACTAAAAAACACCAGTGTTACCAATACTGTTCTCAGGGCAAATACAAAACATAGCCTCATACCAGTCACTGCGAAGAAAATTAATGCTGTCCTGACTAAGACCAGAACATACTGAAAACTGTCCTTGTATGCCTTTGATATACAGATAAGGTTCTGAAGATCAGATTTGGAAAAAAGATTTTCTACACAAATGCCGGAATCTCTTTTATATTGCATTGTCTCTCCATTCAAGTTTAGTTTGAGATTTTTGGGTGAGCAACTGCTTTCATTTTTTTAAATTTTTTTTTTATTAAAGCAGGAAATTACATTCATAGGTTATCCAGTATTGTTTATCTGTTGTTTTGCACATTGCATCCCTGATACAAATGTAGACTATGGACCTTCATAAATTATTTTCTTACATCTGTATTTCAGTTTAGTGTTATTACAATTAAGGCCTTACTGAAATTTGCATGGACTAGGATACTACTGAAAATGAACAAAACACCACAGTCTGTTTCTGTGCTGCTTAGTCTTCAGCCAGATCTGATGGGGGTAAAAAAGGGATTGCTGTTTTACAGGTGATCCTGGGTTGTGGAGGCTTTGGTTTGTCTTACGTTAGAATGAAATGTCAGCAGTTTGGAATCTGGCAAGGGCGAATGGTCTGTTTTGGCTCATCTGTCTGCTGGAGATCCCTAACACCAGATGGGCATCTGAGCATCTGGGGAGATGGGGCGCAAGCTCAAGTTGCTCTACCAGCCAGCTAGGCTGCCAGAGAACAGACCAATGGCAAACCAAGCAGCCAGCAAAAGGATAAGGCATCTGGCCAGGAGGAGAACAGTGGAGGCTGTCAGAAAACTGGGAGCTGAACAGCAAGTGAGCTGGGCAGGAGCCAGGCACGCTCTTGGCCAGCTGGCCAGAATCCCTCTTTACCGGCTTGATATC
>NW_010263631.1:6032-11836 GCF_000690775.1 Eurypyga helias | reverse complement strand
CTGCTGAAAGTCATGAGGCCATCTTCCCTGTTTAGGAAAACTGGGGACAGAAAGGTCCTATTTGGGCTTATTTGTTTTATTATTCTTGAAAGGCTAAACAGGCTATTTTACTGCTTTTCTTCACTCATACAAAATTTAGAAATTTGCTAACTTTTTTTAAATGGCATGTATGATGTAGTCCCAAAACCACAGCTTTGAGGAATTGTCTGCATTTTAAGTCTTGTAGAACTAGGCAACTGTAAATAAATTTCAGATAAGTTAGTTCATTTTGCAGATCTAACTGCAAAGTAGCTTGTAAAATACAACCACAGATAATAGCTTAAAATCATCTATCTTTCCAAGTACTTTCTGCTTGTAAATTCTGAATGTGGGCTGAATGTATATTTGAAAGCTCTGTCACAAAACCAGAAAATAGAGAGTGGCTTGAAAATTTATGCAACATTTTTATATTTCTGTTCTTTGGACAATTCTGCCTTCTGGAAATATTTGCAAAAAATCACTGATAGGGCAATATTTGTATGTAGTAGCTTTTTTAATTAGACCTAATAGATAGAGTGAGGAAAAAAGGCTTATAAGCCCTTGTTGAGGTCTAAAATAGAATCAGTAACCTTCAAAGTTAAATACAATTTAAAATCCATTATGCATCATGATTCAGGATAAGCATTAATTGACTAGTCAGCAGTCCATATTCAGCTGCTTGAACATTCGTAGAGAACACACTCAAAAAGCTGCAAACTCAGCTAAAGTGAAATCACATACACTTTTTATATCTGCAAAATGGTTTTGGAAGTATTTGGCAAAATCCATTTAAGAGTTTTTTAATAATATTAGATTTAAAGTCAGCCTCATACCTGGAGACTGCAGCGACAGCTGTACCTAGATCATTCTGTATTCATGGGAAAGGTTAGAGCGAGGCAGATGGAGATTTCTTTTGAGCATAGAATCCAAATCCTAGAGAGCTGTGTTTGATTAATCACTCTGCATCCTACTGCATAACTAATACTTACGGTTTAGGAATAACTGCTTTCCTTTGTCCCTGTTGCAGACTGGAATATAAAGATGTGTGGTAGTGCAGGCTGTGCTTGCAAAGAACAGTTTCTGGTTTAGCCCTCCACATGTGTCTACAGGTTCTCTTTGACATACAACAACCAGAAGGACAAGCAGGTGCCAGACACTGCAGATTGTAGCTTTGTGGCAGTGATAGTGTGAGTTTATAGGGTTAATATTATTGTTGTATTTATCATCTACTTGTGTTCAATTTTCTTATGATGGTGGTGTGTAAATTTAATACTGAGTTTACTAGCAACCTGTTCGTGCTAGTTATTTTGTATATTCTTCAAATGAAACAGGAAAAAAAAAAATCTAATCCTGTTAAAATGTTGAGCCCAGCTGTAGAGGTCAGTCATTTGCAGCTGATGATTCAAAGCAAGTCCACTGCTCCGTCATAGATATGATAACCTTTGTGTCCCGTTTGGTAGATATGCTAGTCTGACCAGAGCCATCTGCCAGAATGACTGACATGAGCAGTTTCTTAGGGCAGCAAAACAACCCTGCTATCTTTGTCTCTGCCAAGTCCCTTGGGAAGTCCACTTTCTTGCTACCAGGAGAGGCAGAGAGCTGTGGGAGCCATAGATACTGTTTGAAAAACAAGGGGAAACATATCCTGGTCATAGTTCTGCATGCAGAACCAGCAGGCAGGAACAGGTCTGGCTTTCTCAGTCTCACATTTTGACTCTGCCTCCTCCTCCTTTTCCCAATGACCTCTTATCTTTTGGATGGCTATATTCTGCTTTGCCTCTTCTGAGAAGTTGTGATTTGGCTTTGAGTTCAGTCATGAGAAAACCAGTCAGTTGACCTGTGAACAACCGTTACAAAGTTGAGTTATGCTGTTACACAGCTGAGTTAGGCTTTGTCGGTATGTCTGCATTAAGACAGAAAGAACTGTCACATATTTTGACCTGTTAGGTTGCTAATGGCAGTGCTCTAATAGCTGAGAAATTACAAAGTGTGATATCTTCATCATGTGTATATTTTAGACTAAAGAAGTAAGAAATAGCTTGCGATGTTACAGGTAGAAGGGTAGCCTGGATAAATGTTCTTTTAAGTCTTTGAAACCATCTGACACATCTTTCTAATCAATAGGAAAATATGTTAATTGGATTGGAAGCTGTTTATGGTTTATTTGACTAAAGAATGCAGTCATTAACATGCAAATGAAAAATATTAGCTTTCTGTTTGCTATTAGCATAACTGTTCTACTGTTTTTAGTTACAAAGAAGTGGCACAGCAATGCTGAAAATTTTGTAGGATGTTTTAAATGGCATGTTTTAAGCAAAATGCAGCATATATAAATATGAGTAGAGATTAGCAGGGTGAAATGAGATTAGTTCAGATGACAAGCAAGTACTTAACATCCCGAAGTAGAGTTTTATGGCTTACTCATTTCTACTCTATGCCTGTGTAAACCCTCCTGGTACTGCAATACAAGGTATGAAAAAAACCTAATGCAAAGTTAGTCCAGTATTTTGTGTGTTCTTCCTAATGATATTCTCTGGCATTGTTTTGGGCTTTTCTTTTTTAAACTTCTAATGTGTATGTTGGCTAAATAAAAATGATACAATCTAAGACAGTAAGAGTAAAATTCAGAACAAACCAGGTATATTTTTCATCAGTCACAATGATAATGGAAGATAAAAATGATTAGGTTTGAACCTAGTTTTTGCAATATGGTGATATTTTACATTATATAATAACCATTGCAATAGGAAGTACTGCTGGTTGATGTTGAATGAAAAGCATGACCTCTGCATTGTAATACAGCTACAAAAATAATTTAGTTTACTATGGCTGAACTGATATTTTTCCTCACTTTAATCTATTATTTAAATGTGGATGATACTCTCCATTCTGAAACATACATAAAAATGAAGAAAAAAGCACATCCAGTATGTAAAGCTAAAGTCACCAAAACTCTGCAAAGTCTGTGATCTTTATATCATTAACTGTGAAAGCTTTCTAATCTTGAGATTATTTATGACATAAGCCTTGTGTGGGGCTATTGAACTGTTTTCACATGATTAGTTTTAAGTACATGTTTTCAAGATATGTTCTTCATGCTGTTTGTTGAGTCAGGTTATTTGTTTGTTGACTGTGGTGACACAAGCAGCAGCTTGACTAAAACATTTTTATTGACTTTGGTTGGTTCATCTGTGAATTCATTTCAGTCATGTACATGCCTTATTTGATAATCAAGGAGCACTGGAGTAGTTTTACACTGCTCTGATTAATTCATCAAGGACAGTACTCTATAATGGAGACCTAATGGAGCACTGAGAATCTAGTTCTGTGCAGCATATGAGCAACTTGCTTTTGACTTGAGCAAAAATCATGAACGTTCATCACTTCTCAATATCTGATCATTAGGGAATATCTCATGTTTTCATGGGTATTACCTCCTTCCCACTGCATTTTTTGATGTTACCTCATTTAAACAGTAAATTATTGTGGTGTTTTTACCGTGGCTGATAAAATTTGATTTTGGCTATCAAATCAGAGTAAAAGAGAAACAAATCTTAAAACATTTTCCCCTCGCCTTTCCCTTGTTTCTGGTCTTTGCTCTTGATTTCTCTACCTCCCCTCCCCAAGCGGCACGGGGGGATGGAGAATGGGGGTTGTGGTCATTTCATCACGTTGTCTGTGCTGCCCCTTCCTCCTCAGGGGAAGGACCCTTCACATTCTTTCCCTGCTCCATTGGGTCCCTCTCACAGGAGGCAGTTCTCTGTGAAATTCTTCAATGTGCATCACTTCCACGGAGTGCAGTCCTTCAGGAGTTGCCTGCTCCAACATGGGTTCCTGCAGGGTCACAACTTCTTCCAGCAAACCTGCTCCAGCCTCGACTCCTTTCTCCATGGGGCCACAGGCCCTGCCAAGAGTATGCTGCATTATGGGCTTCTTATGGGTTCCTTTGGGCATCTACCTGCTTTGGCATGTGGTCTTCCACAGACTGTAGGTGGGTCTCTGCTCCCCCGTGACCCTCCATGGCTGCAGGGGCACAGCCAGCCTTACCATGGTCTGCAGCACAGGCAGATAGGGAATCTCTGCACTGGCACCTGGAACTTCCTCACACTCCTTCTCCACTGACCTTGGGGTCTGCAGAGTTCTCTCTCTCACATCTTGCTCTCTCTCTGTCTGCAAAATCTATCCTCTTCCATTTTTTTCCCCTTTTAAACATTCCCAGAGATGCTACCACCATCACTGATAGGCTCGGCCTTGGCCTGCGGTGGGTCTGTCTTGGAGCCAGCTGGCATTGGCTGTATCATACTTAGGGGGAGCTTCTAATAGCTTTTTACAGAAGACACCCTGTAGCACCCCTCCTAATAAAACTTTACCACACAAACCCAATACAATTACAGATCCTTCCTCCTTCCCAGTGCAGTCAACATGAAGGGAACATGACTGTATAGTGGATTGGGGTGCTTCCACGACCAGAAGCTTCCTCAGCAGAAGGCTCCATATACTGGCAACTGCTTGTCATAGCCTTCCTGAACCTGAAAAGTGAAAATGCCAACCTAACACAAGAAGAGGTGCTGCAGTGGTGGTAAAAAGTGTGCCATGGGACAAGGATCAGAGAAGGGAAAGTTGTGGAGCAGAGAGGACACATCACTTACTTGTTCTTCCCAGTAAGGAAACAAAAGTATGAAGTCCGATAAAAAGTTAAGTGTACGTATATGTATGTGGAATTTTTGCTGTACAGATTATTTTAATCTATGAAATATCTGTCTTAAGTTAAAAAGGAAGAAAAAAATGCCACCATTGCCGATGTAGTTTATGCCTGACCACAGAGGCAAGACATGTACATCACTTATAAATATGAGCGACACGTATGCCTGTAAGTTTTTTTTTTTTTGTATATTGAAAGACATATAAAAAGAGCATAAACTCAAAACTGGAACTTGGCCAGGAACATAAGTGAATGATACTTCTGAAATATGATATATTTTGCTGTCATTTGGTTTTAATGCGGATACTATCTGCAGGAATTCTAAACTTCGGATTAAGCTACTTTTTCAGCAGAAGTATGGTATTCTAAAAGAAGTTACTAGATTTGATTATGTTAATTAAAGTAAGATTCAGAACTATAATTCTAAGAGTGATTTTGAAAATTCTCCAACTTTTTTACATGTTTGCCTTTATGATGCAATTAAACATTGGCTGTGAATTTTATTGTCATCCCATGTAATGTTTTTGTCATTTTAAAACAAGCTTATAATTAATGTGAGAAGACATGTAAAGCAGATGAACAAAACTGCAACATTGTACCTATAAATCTGAAGATGTTAACCATCTGCATGCATATCTGTACTATTTCTCTAGTTATATGTTTATTACTCTGGTGGTTTAACTCCGGCTAGCAAAATACCACAAAGCCACTCTCGCAAATACCCCCTCCCCTCCTCCAGTGGAAGGGAAGAATTGAAGGAATAAGGAAGCTTGTAAAATTGAGATAGGAGCTATTTACTAATTAAATCTAAGTTAATATATACAAATTCTACTAATAATCAATAATTAAAATAATAGAAAATAAAACATATGATATGATACAATTACAATATAGTTTCTCAACACTCACTGACCAATGCACAACCAGGTGCTGAAAAGTGAGAGTCAGAGCCAGAGAGCCCGAGAGCCACAGTTTAAGAGTGATCACAGCCCAAAAGCCACAGCCTGAGGACCGGAGCCTGAGAGATGTTGCAGAAGATTCCAAGCGAATCCTATCAGCGATAGCATGACTGGGAAAACTAACC
>NW_010263631.1:1748-5947 GCF_000690775.1 Eurypyga helias | reverse complement strand
AGAGAGAGAGAGAATAAGGGAGAGAGTAATGGCTCCCAGACCCCCTCCTCGTCTATGTCCCCAGCATGATGTACTATGGGATGAAATACTTCTTTGGTCAGTTTGGGTCAGGTATCTGAACTGTGTGTCCCAGCACTGCCTGTAGCGAGACCGCGAGAGCTGGGAACACAGCTGCAGGATCAGAAGCAGAGAAAGACCTTGAATCTGGTGCAGGCATTCCCCAGCACCAGTTACACCTTATCAGTACTCCTCTCAGTGTAAATCCAGGAACACAGCTTCGTAGCAGCCATGGTAAAGAGAGTTAACTCTTCCCTGACTGAACCCAGCACAATTGCATATGTTGGTTTTAGTATATATTGAACACAACCAGTCAGTCATATAATGTGCAAAATAGCACAGTATCTGTAGCTGTAAACAACCCGCATTTCCAGAGAAGATTTCATGACTACTACTAAGAGATGGTGTAGGTGTCTGCATGTTGTTACATATTAAATGGAAAATATATTTTTTTTGTAATAACTTAGCGTGTAAAGAGTTTATGACTGGAAGAACTTACAAAGCCAGGTTTAGTGCTTCTATGTTGTTGTGTGAATAGTCTCAACTGTCAAATAATTTTATTGGGCTCAGGCTACAACCTGTATCTTCCTCTGAGGCATCTGCTTGATTAAATGGGTATTTTTCTGTTTGTTTGTTTTTTTTTCCTGGCATTAGCAAGGACTTCTAACGCTCTATCCTGATATGAAACTTAGCTGAAATTGGCCAACAAAGTTGAAAGTTAAAAAAGAAATGGGTGACAGACCTATGATCAGTGTGACTACCTAAGCTTTTATTCTGTTTGCCTCAGTGCGTAGCAGACACATTAATGATAGCTTCTACATTCCTTGAGCTGCCTTATCCAATCCTCCTTTGCTTGTGTATGTGTGTACATAGTTTCTCAGTGTGACAATGGTTAACACAGGTGAAGGCTTTTAGCTCCACTGAAACTCATGTGGCTTAGTGTGAGGACCTGTCTACATATAGCTTCCTGCAGACCTGTCTTTCCGTTCCTCCAGGTACCCACTGACTTTAGTTTCATCTTTCTTTTTCTTTTCTGTTGTATTCACAGATTGTCATCTCATTCACTTATTGATCTCTCCTGTGCTATGAATTCACTCAACACTGCCTTGAAACGATTTCCATGGGGGAATCTTGATTCTATTGCTTTGAACTTAATCGACTTTTAAATTGAATTGAAGGAAGGAATATAGTTCCATTTCTGTTCTAGCTGTTTTGGTTCCTCTGAGCTAAAAGGAGAAAAATAATTTCGGTCATCAAAAAACAGGCAGGCATGATGCTGAATGCACACGGACTATGTTGTCAGGTGCATCCTATTGTTTTCTGCCCCTACCTGTTCAAAGGTACAAGTTGTTTAGGAAGTTTGGTAGTTTCTTTGTCGAATTCTCAGCTATTGCTTCACAGTTCTGTTCAGAAGGTCACGCTGTATGTCTGAAGCCCTACAGCATGTGGTGTGAGTAATTTCCCTCCTGGTCACAGTAGGGTTTCTAAGAGAACTACCTTCTCTTAGGCTTTCCTAAAGGGAAAAGCCCAGAGCACTACAAAGGTTAAGTGAGCTGGCCTTTGGGACACGTCAGGAAGCTTTCCAGTCTGTGTTTGTCTGTTAACTTCTGTCAAAAATAGTCCTGGTCTTTGTTCTTGTTAGCTCCTCATTCCCTGAGGTTCAAAAGAACTGTTTGTACTTTGGCTGCGTATACTGTGCATGTTAACATAACAGACAAACATTTGAAGTGGCTGTCCAATCAGCTGAGGTGGCATTGATTATGTTCTCTGCCAATATCAGAAAATACAAATTTCATAACCTTACTTTAAGTTGCTAGCCATTTTGGTTATTTGATGTGTCCAGCCTGGTTGTACAAAGCATCATCTAAACATTTTAGCAGCCCTTCAAGTTGAGGCATTTGCTTTTCATAAAAAGAACTCTAAACATGTAGCTGTTTTGCGAATTATGCCTTGGTTTCTGTGGAGGTAGCACAATTCAGTTATGGCAGGTAATGATTGTGAAAAAATTATATGCATGTAGTAACTGATGTGATCGGGTGCTAAAACATTTCATTCTTCTAAACTTTTCTTTTTACTGCCATTAGCATTTCTGTAGAAGGTATACTGGAAAAAGCGTGTTCTGGACCAGATTGTGAAAGTTGCAGTAACTTCCACAGCAGTAGAAATCTTGTAGAAAAATACACATAACTTTGGTGGTCAGATTTATTGATCTGTTTTGCTAGGGGGTAAGTCTGAGGTTTTCAGTCTTTTATCTGTGTTATGCAGAAATCTGTAGGCCATGGTCAAAGTTGTCAGTTTTATTAAATTTGCAGAACTAGATTCCACAGTTGTCTTGGAAAATATTTAGAAGTCTGTAAGCTGAAAAAGGTTGAATTTCCTTCAGAAATGCAGCTCTATGATATGATGAGAAATCCATTGTTATATGAGTAGAGAGCACTCTGAGTGATCTGCTGACAGAAATCATACAATCATAGAATCATTTAGGTTGGAAAAGACCCTTAAGATTGAGTCCAATAGTAAACCAAATACTGCCGTCCACTACTAAACCACGTTCCTAAGCATTATGCTAATGGTAGTCGATGAAGAAGAAAGATGCATTAAGGTGCAATTTTCTTTTCTTCTTGACCTTTATCTGTTCTGTTGATTGACATCTATAAATACAAAATTTGAGATGGGTACATTCAGAATAAAAAATGACACTACTAGTATAGTATGACCTGCAAGTAATCAAGACCAGCATCTGTAAAGCTTATGTGGTACTATGCATGACAGTAGAAAAGAAGAAAGATTACTAAAAATTAAGAATGGATTTTTTTTTCTTCACCTTTAATTAGTGTTGTAAATAAGTGGTAGTATCAGCAAAAGTAATCTGAGGGGGTATTTATTCATTAGTTATGTCTGACAGTTATTCTTTTCAGTGTCTGATCAGGTGATGAGACAGTTCATGAAATATTGAGTTTGAAGTTTAAACAAATGATTTTAAACTCCACAGAAGTGAAGGGAGAACTAATTTCTGGATATTCAGGACTATTTTTAGTATAATGTAGGCATAAAAAGCCAATGATGTCACAATCTATATAATGTAGCAAAGTCAGAAAAAAATAATTTTCTTGTGAAATAGTCATAAAAATGGAGGGTAGGCAGAGAAGTGAATAGATATGATAGTTATAACAGGAGTGGAACCAGGTTTACTTTACTGGAACAAGTATAAATTTAGGTCCAAGGCTTTGTATGACACTGCTGATGTTTACTGAAGATACACACCACTATAGGATTAAGACATATGCAGGAATCACTCTTCATAATCTACTCTCCCCTCCTATCCCCTGTTTTATGTAGTCTTCAGACTCCTTCAGACTTCTCCCTTGTTATTCCATATTCCTGCCACTAAGATACTTTCTTTGCTTCAGAAAACTCATTAGGTTCATTAGACTTGCATGCATCATTTGCTTGCATCCTCAATAAGTGCCTTGCAAGCCAATATAAGATGGATAAGAAATGAAAAAGGATACTGAAGGGGATTTAGAGTTGAATTTAAGCTATCTGATACAACATTGAATAATCTTGTTGTTCATCACTGAAAAACCTCCATAGTTTTCTCTAATCTGTCCTTTTTATGGCATCTAACACTGTAGAAAGGAACACGATGAACAACTTTTCCCTTCTTCACGAGGTCTTTTCTTGCCCTTCAGTGTGCCTCTCTCCACACACTCACACCCCATCTTCAGATATTGGGAACAAGGCCAACTTCCTAGTGCTCTCAAGAGGTGCAAGAGTGTCACTGGGAGGCAGCTGCTAACTCCAGGGCTAAAAGCACTGAGACTGGGAGAAAAAATGCAGAACGGACCATTTCTTGCCCTTCTTTGTCCTTTTTCTGAGAGTCATTTCATAAGAATGGTTTCAATCCCAGCAATTACTGCCTCTGGTTTCGTTTTGTTTGTTTGTTTTTGTTTTGTTTTGGGGTGTTTATTTGTTTTTTCCCCAGTCCTAGCTCTGGAACTGCTGATGAGCCAAAATCTTCCTAGCTGCTCCCAATCTGTTGTTTCTGTTTAAAATTATTTTAATTGTCTAATTAGCATTTAATCACCTAAAGTTTGATCTTGTGTTCTGGGTTTTGAAGAGTTGTGTATATTCAGTTTTGG
>NW_010263631.1:0-1710 GCF_000690775.1 Eurypyga helias | reverse complement strand
CTACATGAAGGCTGAGAAAATGTTTAAAATGTGCTGAAAACTTGTTTCCTTTTAAAAACATTTAAGTATCTTCAGCTACTAACTGAATATAAAATGCAGGTAATAATATTATTTTTTGAACATATCAAAACCAGATCTGAACTGAAGAAATCCTATTAATGCAGTAATAATATAATATTAGTAGTTTGGTCATGGTTAAGTAATTAGTAGTTTGGTAATAGCTGAATAAGAGAAAGTTTGGGAATAAGTATCAACTGGTGAGAACTAACAAGCTTTGGCTGCAGGAAGGGTAGCTGGCTATAGAACATGTCTATATTTACCAATTATGTACTTTGGACTAATAGTTCTGGTAACATATTTCGTATGCAGCCCATTGGGATAAAACTGATTCACATGCTGTTTCTTGCTTGTGGACAAATAAATCGCAGTCACTCAGAGAAGCAATCAGCTCTTGTGCAGGTGCATTCTGCAGCAGACTGGGGGATTGTGGCATACAGAGGGGTTTCCTGAGCTGGGGAAACCCCAGCGGAGTAGAGAGACCTGCCAAGAGCCAGCCAGCGGCTGACGAGATGTCGGAGGACCAGGATTAATGGTGGATACCCTCTGCTCCCACAAAAGGCAGTTGTGGAGAGTACCAGCCACCAAGGGTGTCCCAAACAGGAGGGGCAAATAGGGCGTGGTGTAGCAGCTAGGGTGTGGTGTGGAATTTGGTGTGGGAGGGCATGCTGGGAGGGTTGCCTCCTCAAAGGAGAAGCATTCCACTGGCAAACTGGGAGATGTTAAGTACATATACTCAGCAACTGGGCACCTCTCTGTGACTGTCTGCATGGGGCAAGGGCACTCATCCTACTTAAACCTCATGGCAGAATGGTGGGTAGTTTTCTGAGAACAAAGGCTGCAGCTCATGCTGGAGGGTCTGCACCATGGACTGACAGTGGCTGATGCCTCCACCCAAACGCAGCTGTTTAAGGGAGTCATGGCAGTGCAGACCTCAGGCTGCGGGAAGTGCCCAGACCTCTCTCTGGGGACGGGACAGGTGGCAGCCCTGCCTGCAGAAGGTGTGTACCCAGGAGGAGAACCTCCTGCGGCAGGTGGCTGAACTGCAGGAGTTGGTGAGCAGGCTGCGTAACATCAGGGAGGCTGAATTAGATAGTTGGTTCCAAGCGCAGTCTGAAGTGGAACCCCAGCCCATGGCCAAACAGCCACCAACTCCCCCAGCAGTGTACACAGCAGGGAAGGGGGCCAGTAATTGCAGAAGAATGGACAGTTACAATGACAAGGACCAGTAGGAGGAAGGGACTTCCCCCGAAGCTCAAGGTGCCCTTGCAGAACTGCTTTACCACTCTGCAGGCTGAAGAGCAAAGGCCCATCACATCAGGAGAGAGACTGGAGCAGAGTGAAGCAGCCTGTTCTGCTCCCCATGCAACAACCACCGCAACTAAGAAGAGGTGATGGGTGATGGTAGTAGGTGACCCTCTTCTGTACCGACCTGACACACTCTCTAGAGAGGTGGGCTGCTTACCGGGTCTTATATCAGGGATGCCACCAAGAGACTACCAAGCTTTGACAGTCCACTGGCTATTATCCTCTGCTGTTGTTTCATGTGGGCACCTGTGAGGAGCATCAGAAAGGATTACAGAGCCCTAGGATAGGGGACTCTGGAGCACAGGGGGTCTTTTCCTCAATCCTCCTGGTCAAAGGGAAGGGGTT
>NW_010263630.1:43568-56336 GCF_000690775.1 Eurypyga helias | reverse complement strand
GGACGCCGCTGAGGCGGGCAGAGGGCGCGCGGGGATGTGCTGCCAGCCCACTGCTTCCTGCTTGGCCCAGACGGTTTTCCTAGTGCACAGAAGTTGCTTCAGGAACAACGTACGTCTTCAAAGGAAGTAAAATCGCTCCGAAATTCCCCCCACTGAAAACAGTTTCATCCCGCTCCCTATAAAGTTCCACCTTCGAGCCAAGCACGGCCAAGAGAAATTCCATTTCAAAAGAACTCTTCAAAGAAAAGTGTTCAACCAGAGCGGCTCCAGCCTGTCGTACCTGTAGTAAAACTACAAAAGCTGACTAAAACCAGGGAAGTAAAACGACTGGAGAGAGCTAACGTGCACTTGTCCAGGAACTGTAGGCTACGAGTCCAGATTTCTCTCAGTTTGTTGATTTTACCTGTGAGACTGTGTCGTGATTAAAGCCTGTGTCTCTGGGATACACATGTAAACAAACCCGTCACCTACTCCCGAGGAAACGCGCTGCTGACAGCACCACGGCGTGTGTGAGCACACCTGGCTGTGTCACACCCTCCCCACGGCTCCCACCGGTGACACCAGGGCCCGGCTATGCCAGAAACGCGGTGAGATACTGCAGGAGGAACCCAGGATGCTGCCGGTGAAAAGGGCACTTTCGGGTGCGATTCAGTGCTGCTTGAGCGACACGCCATTGAGGGAAGGGGCAAGCGCCGTTCCTGATGACACACGGCACTCCCTGAGAGTGTTAGGTGACCTTTTTTTGTGGAGAATAGGTCATCACGGATGTTCCAGAACCAGTTTCGGTAACAGAAACAACATAAGATCAGGTTCTGGTTGACCTGTCAAAGTCTAGGGAATAATTTTTTCCTCCCTAGCAGCATCTGCAGTTCAGATGTGAGTATATGGTAAAGGTTGTACTAACAAAATTGCTTGTTCACATTCCCACTAATTTCAGAATTCAAGTGGTATACATAATGTGGTCAAGTGACAAGGCTGACCCAGAATAGTATATAACCCAAAAGGGGAGGATTAAAAAAAAATAAAAGGAGAGAAGTGGCATCACAAAGACCACACAGCTTGCCCAGCCGTGGAGGCAAAACTCAAGTTAGACATACCAGGCACTAAACACAGCTGAACTACAGGTTCAAGGAGCTCAACAGAGACCAGTCAAAGTATCCAGGAGCCCTCAAATGTATATGGCCTGCTCCAAAGTCTGTTCCACTCCTTTTTTTTACTGCTTGGGTTACCCCTGGGCTTTGCACACAGGAAACAGTGTTCAAAAGATAGTAACTAGATTAAAAGGTAAGGCAGAATGAAAGACCTTAGTCTTATGGATCAAATGGTTCCCCTGAAAGCAACTAAGAAAGCACAATTTTCTTAAGAAACTGAAGTTTAATTTAATTTCTTTCTTTTCATTTGTAACCAATACCTAGCACACAAACACAGCTGAGACTGAAGCCAAGGTGGCTTACTGCATATCAAAATAATTGCCTAAAAAGGCTGGGATTGACTTCTCCAAGTCCTCTCCATTCAGCAAATCCCCAAAAGAGGAACAGCCCAAATACCAACTTCCTATTCAAGGTCAACATATTTGCTCCAGAGTTGGGACAGGATTCTGATGGCTATCAAGCACAGAGCAAGCCAGGACCAAGCTGAAGGGGCTTGCAAGAGCATCCTTTTATTTCTGACACAGAGAAGAGTTGCAGCTCAGAAACCCCTACAGATAGAGCACAAAGGCATTGCTTAGGCAGTTATTTACATGGACGTGCAGGGTCTTACAGCCAACCCTAAAACCTTCAACTCTATGTGGAAACTCATGGACAAACAGAGCAGATGCCAGTGCATCCATGTCATGAGATTTATGTAAAGGAAAAGCAGAGGAAACTGGAAAAAAATGTGATGGAATTGGCTTTACTGGCAGGATGAGTCATATGAGTGAACTACTAAAAATCACCGGTTACTATCTCCTAAGAGGAACAGAGTAGCTTCTAGCTTATAGACATTGCTGGGATGTGCTGTTACAGGTTGTTGAGGGGCAATTTGATTACAATGTGCAAATTCTATCATGGGGAGAAAAATGCCAGTTCTAATAGCTCTAATCAAGTGGGAAAAGACAGAGCAAGAACCAGAACAATGGCTGAGAGCTGGAGTTAGAAAAATCCTAATGAATCATCTGGTTCACATTTGTTAGAGTGATTATCCCCTGAAACAAAATGCAAAAGAAGGGGTGTATTCTCTATCCCTTTATGTCCTTGGATCCAGGTTGATTGCCTTGCTAGAAGATTTATTGAACTCAAACATGAGATATTGCACTCCACGCAGAGAGAACTGGCTGTAATTTGATAATACAGGAGGTCTGGCTAGATGGGTTAAAGTCCCACCCCTCAAGACAGGAGTTCTTACTCCACTTACCAAGCACACAACGTTTTCTGCTCCCGTCAGTCGCTAGATTGATCTGAGTGTAGTCCCTAGGAAAGCACATTACACCAGCCCAACCTTGAAATGATGATTACAAAACACTAGTGTTCTCATAGCCCTGGTGATAAAGATGGACAGCATCTTTCTAGAAACTGGTGATACTGGGTTCTGTCTAAAAGCTAGGAAGCTCCCTCACACTGGGAACACTACCAAGAAACAATTAGAAAGCAAGTCTGAACTTAGATAGCTTATCCATCTGCTTCTTCCTGATGATGCATTACTTATCTCTGCTCCAGAATGAGCTCTGGCCAGTTTCTGTAGATTCCAGCTAACAGATAGCAGCTAGGGATAAGAGAATCAGCAGCAGCCTTTCCACAGAGAAGTAACATAGCCTGGGGCATGCCCCTAAAAGCACCTCAGCCCATACCCCATCACTTTTGGCCCAGTGGCCTCAAACACAGATCTCCTGTCCAGATGAAACCAAACGAAACTATGCACAAGTCCTTAACCGTGCTCTGCTGAAAGGCACATGCAGGCATCTTGCTGAGTGGTCAGCGAGGAAAAGAACAAACTCACTTGTTAGTAGCCCTGCAGTGAACAGAGCTTATCCCTCCGGGGGGTTTCTTCCTTTCTATATTCTGTTATCATCTTAAAAGCTTGAAAATGTTTATTTTATTTTATCCTATTGTGCACTTGTCAATTTTTCCCCACCTCCAGAGTTCTAGAGGTGGCCAGTATGAGCAAAAGCACTTCTATTTGACAACAGCTATAATTTATCTTTGAGGAAACAAACCCACGTTTGCTGGTACACTAATATTAACTCTAGTGACACAGTCCAGTAGGTGGTCCATGGGCAAGACCTGGCCTACAAGAAGCTTAAGACCAGCCTGCACCTTCTCTCCCAAGGGGCAACGGCTGATCCTCTGCTGCTACATGGGTAGGTGGTGGGTAAGAGACCTGAGCCCTGTTGATAACCAAGTTGGACCTTACCTAATCTGAGCAGTGACTACAGCCTGAGGAACTGGATCATCAAGAGGACATCCCTTTGCTGTTTTGGAAATAATGAAAATCAAAAGAAAATGCATTTCCATGTCTACCCCAGCTTACTTAGAATACAGATTCCTTCTTCAGTTAATAAAAATCTTGGAAAAAACACCCACTTTTTGTATTTCAGAGTCACAATAATCTCCAATACACAGCTGTCAAGGGGCTGGAGTCTCCCTGAATTAACGCTTTGCCAAAATGTACACCAGTCTAGCCACCACTATTATCAGGAACAGTAACTGTCTACAACAGTCTAACATGTTAGACTGTAAATAATTATGACTCAAAATGGCTTTTGTCCTTTTCCCATGTTTGGCTTAATCTGGTTCAAAATCAGGACTCAAACACAGGGATACACACACAGAGTGTCTCTCACGTAAGAAAAAGAAAGCTACAAAGAACACCAAACCATGGGATCACAAGCCCCAGATTTTTAGGTTATCCAGATATAAGCCTTAACCTGATCAACCTTTATGAAAGGTCATAGCATGAGGTGGTCATCAAGGCTGCCAGAGGAAACACAGGACAATGACAGGACTCTCTCTAGCCCTACCCATTCTTGTACTTCGAACAGCATGCAGCTCTGCAAGAACAAGAATCACAACCCTGCAGTTACACACCTACACTCCCAGTATGCCCACTCAATCTCCCGGCTTTCTTTTTTCTTCAGAAACCTCTTAGCTGAATTAACCTGTTAGTAACGATACTACAGAGCAGCATTTACAAGCTCATCCAGCTCAGAGGTTTCTTGTACAGGATGCTCCACCTGGGAGACCTGCCAAGTGTCAAGCAGGTCTTCCAAAGCAGAGGAGAGGGATACGCACGAGCATATACCGGCACATTTTCCAGCAGTCACTCTCTCAAGCAGGCTCTCTACCTCAGACTACCTAGGGAGACCAGCCTCCTAATCCAGCTATTGAAGATGTGCTCAATGCTCAGTGTTGTGACTAACCCACCGGTTATCATCCTTTTCCCTCTCCTCTCTCTCTGACGTGTCTCACTGAGGAGAGCCTTGGGCACTCCTGCGCTGAAACCTGTTTGTGCAGGGTGCCGCATGCACAGAGCGACGCAGCCAGACCACGTCACCCTCAGAACAACCGCGTTCAGCAGAGACGATATGAACAGTGCCCCAAGCCCTACAGAAGTTTGAAAAGCTCTCAGAAGGCAAATCAGGCTTAATCTCAATGTTGAAAGTGTAGCGGTGTTTTCATTCCTTGAATTTAACAGAAACGTGATGGAGGCAGAGATGCTGAATGAAAGGAAAAATCCATGAATGGGAGTTGGCATCCCAAGGCCCAGTTCCTTATTAACCCTTCCACTGTAGTGTTTGAAATGATAAATTGGATGCAGGAGAAGCTGTATTTCCATGAAAATATTTAGCTTGTGCAACAATACAAGCAGCTGCTCTCACCCTCCCCTACACAAGTGCCTGAATATTTGTTTGTGAACTCCAGTTACGTCTGCGCTGCATTCCAGACTGCCGGGTACATAGTATCTCATGCCAACCAAAACTAGAAAAAAACCAAAACAAACAAAAAAACCCCCCAACCAACCAAGCAAAACCACCCAACACCAAAAAACTCCAAACCACCCCAAAACCCCTTACACTCCTGAGCAAGAAAAAACATGTGCTACCCCAAACCCGGAGCTCTACAGGCATCACCGGCTGCTGGGAATCGCAGGATCCAGAGGGTGTGTTAGAGCAGGCAAACCCCACCGCTGTCCTTTGCCATTTCTTGGGGAACGGCCTTTGAGGTTCAGAACTTGAATGTAGTGATGCCTCTCCAAAAGTACCGACCTTCATTATACACAGAGGAGTCTCAGTGCTCCAAATAACCGGAGTTTGTGGTCTCACCTCAGGTCCCAGGGGGGACTAGAATTACTAGTATGCCACATTTTTGGCAAGCTCTGTCGCGCGTTTGAATGAAGGATGTTGAGCTTGAACTACTGCCTCTGCCCACTAGAGGAGTCAGATTCTGCAGATGATAACATGCGTATCTGCCCTTAGCGGCCCACTTCTCAGAACAGCTCAATACTTGAGGTCTGATTAACTAGCATTTAGGAATCCAGTGTGGAATGGACAGTTACAGAAATAGCATTCTTCCACTACCCCAGCAATTTAGGAAGGGACTGCCAGGTCCATGTGGGAACAGAGGAATCCCAAAACAATAAGGACAGACCCAGCAGTTACCAATTTATAAACAGCTTCCTGGCATCTCACAAAAGGGCTCAAGCCATGAGAAGGGGATCCTTACAAAAACAACATTAGCAGAAATGGTTCCACTGTTTGGTTTTGCCCACATGAAGACAGATAAAAGATGAGGTCACACAAAGTTGGACGGCCTGAAAGTGTACAACGGCATGGTTTTGTCAGTCAAGTTAACTCATTTGAAGACCAACTTTCCTCGAGCGACTTTGAAATTCCAGCTTCATACTAGCAGCTGTAATTAGGGCTGAGCATCCACTGTCCTAGACATAGTCCCCAAAATTACAATCCCAGCCTCATAACCTCAGGTGATTTATGTTAATGCATCATCAGGGTCACTTGAATTTATTGTATTTCATGGGGGCACTTGCAGTTAAAAAAACAGCTATAGCCTCAGCAACTGAAGGGCCAACCTGTGCTTTTGCAGGAGAGGTTTGTTTTATTTCATACACAGAAATTTTCATGCCTTTTCAGCACTGAGAGTGAAGCTGCTTGGTTCATAATAGGATATTGGGGATACACACTTCTGGACTAACAGCAATTACATCCTTGATTGCCTACAATCCCTACAATTATATGGGAGAGGATTTGACAACTAGGTATATAGGATGGGAGGAACCAGCTATTATTCTTAGTGGTTCACTAGTTTCAAGCTCCAAAGTCTACACTGGTGACTGGTCCATTTGATTAAGCAAAACAGAACATGCAATGGTTGCTTTGCTAGCGAATTGCCCTGCTCAGCTTGTAAAGACATCACTAGTCGAAGAGCCCTTGGTAGATCACAGAAAATTTGATACCAGAAACAGACAGAAAAAAGGCAAAGTCATTCTTCAAAGCCAAAGCACTACTCCAAAATTAGAAAGCTGGGCTAGGTTTCTACCCGAGGTAATGGTAGTTTCAGGTACTGGTGAGATCCTTTGAAAGGATCACAGTGTGAATGTAGACAAGATTGCGGGATTTTAAAGCAACTTGAAGAAGAACATCTTGAGATCATTCATGTCTTAAAAGGAAAGAGAAAGAAGGAGGTTCTCAATCCAGTGCCTGGGTAAAGTAGCATGGAGCAGGGGGTGGCTAGATTTAAACTTAAGCTTATCTTTCACAGGCTGGGGAGCTAAGAGGGAGCAGAATTCAGTGAGAGAAGATGCAGAGTAAAAGGGACATGTGCTGCCAGTTACAGAATTAACTGCAATTCTGTAAATCATTATCAACTACTGTTTTAGTTCAAGCAATTTATGTCCAAATCAGAGACATTTCAAAGAAGGCTTCATTTTCAACACAAAGGGAACTGATCACATAATTAAATGTTGTGATTTGTGTAGTAGTGCTTACACTTGGATCACCTTTCTTGTACACAAACAGAAAATAGCCTGTGAGCAATAACATGACCAGTATGTAGTGCTTGGTGTTTTAACAGGAACTGTTTCACAACTGGAACAATCATGAGTCCAATTAGTCAAGAGAAGAGTTAGAGAATGATAGCAATCTAGGAAGCCACTCATTTACGGAAAAAGAGGCTATAAAAAACATACTATTACCATGAAAAGACATATTTCGATAAATTGGAATCTAGAAATAAAACAAATTGATAATGAAGCAAAAGGACACCATATTCTGTAAGGAGCATTTTCATTTTCAGGTCTATTTTAACAGAAGAGTAGTGTTGACAGTATACCACATCATCATTAGATAAAGGAGTAGAGCTGTCAGCAACAGTCTAAGCTGTAGTCTGAAGCTACTAAGGCCTAGACACTTTAAGTCAGAACTTCAGAGATTGTTAGAAGAGCAGGATGAGGGCACTCTGGTCTGCTGACACAAGACATGCTGATATTTGTTAACAGAGAACTTCCAGAAGCCTGGAAGCATGCTCATGTTGTGACAATATTTTATAAAGATATAGGCCTGTGAGCCTGTCATCAGTCCTGAGTAAAGTACTGTAAGGGCTGGCATGGGTCTCGATTGATAGAGCCACCGGGGGATCATATAACTAGTACTAATGAGCAAAAGTTTATTAAAAGGTAAAACTTACAAAATCAATTTGGTTTTTATTTTAATGAGATCGAAAGTTTGCATGCCTGCTGAAAGGCAGCAATGTCACTGTAACGGACTTTTGCACATACTTAACTTGGTATCACATGACATGTTCATTAGGGATCCACAACAGTTCAGACTTACCATGACACATGAACTTAATTAAACCTGGCTGTATAACAAGTCACAAAATGTAAGTGGGGATATCTTACTAAGCACATTTCTGAAGGAGTCCCTCAGGAACTTCAGCTGTTTGTTTTAATACATTGTTAGTGACAAGGAGGAAAACAATCAGTGACCATGTTCCGGTGCTATAGCATTTCTTAAATAAGGACAGTAGAGCTTACTGCTGGAATTATATGGATTGCTTGGCAAGTTGGAATAATACGTTTAATGTCTAGGAACACAGACCATGGATCTTACAGGACAAAGGATTTTACTCTGGAAAGCAGTCGGTTTGGAAAGGTGGCTAAGCTGACAGTGAAACATCAATTAAATGTGAGTTCCCAGTGCAGCGCTGTAGGCAAAAGGGCCATGAACACCGCAGGAACCTGGAGTAGGAAGCAAGTGATAGCACCTTTCAGTTGTTGTGTCACATCTACTTCTGACACAGCAAGTACGGTTCTGTTGACTACTGCTCAAGAAGGCTGTTGATAAATAGAAGAGCACTCAGGAAACAGCTGCAAGAAAGATGAAGGGGCTGGGAATGACATTTTATAGTAGCAGATTCAAAAAGCACAAGTGGGTTTAGGTTTTTAGGCCAAGGGCTGATTTTCACAGGTTTTTGTGCACATACGTAGGAAAACTAATTCAATTGTTAGTCATCTGTGTGACAAAACTGTAAAATAGGCCTTACCAGCTCGGCTGTGCGGGTACATAGAGGCAAACAAGATGCTCGTTTATTATCTGATCTTAAGGGTCTTTTCCAACCTAAAAGATTCGATGATTAATACCAAGGATAATTAGATGGACCGATTCCCCAGCAACTGGAGCAGTTCTACTTTACAAAAAATTATTCAAGTCAAAATAGGTATTTTTTTAACACCTGCGTAGTTTGACCAGGAAACAATTTACAAAAGGCGATAGCTATAACATACAGGCTATCGGATTAAATAGCCAGAAAAGGTCCCATCTGCTCTGCTAATCTGTTTTTAAACATAGCCAAGCCCTATTTAAATGTGTGTACGCATATACATGTATATATACACATACATATATAAGTAAGAATAAAACCTAGGGCAGGCTTTTCCACTTGTTTAAATGCTTTTTTCTTACTGAGCAATTGTTAAGGCAGAGGGAGAAAAGAAGCTCTAACTACAGTGGCAATTGAGCCTCCGAAGAGCCTCGGTGACAGCTATTCTTATCACTTGTCTATTTCTGTGCTCATTGCTGCAAAACATAACGAACCACAACTGATGTATGGCAAGGGGGCAAGTCTTGTAAGCTTTGCTAAATAATGGAGAATTACAAAGTCAGAACAAACCTAGAGGGCACCGCTTAATTCTCAAGAATACAACAAACTTCTTGGGACTACTGCTTCCAAGTGGCTCTTTTTAGCAGCTAATTCTTCTAAGATACATACATCAGCATAACTACTGCTCATTTGAGCTGCCAGAGCTGAAGTCAACTTTAGCCTGAGATGGAACTTGCAGCAAGACCGATGTGCAGCTCGTCTTGCATCCAGTCACATAACCACGCAAGCCAAGGCGAAAAGAACACGGTAATGTTGTGCCTACAAGTATAGCACTGGAAACTCTGACACTGTGCTGCTGCTCAGGGCTAGCTGCCTGGACACCTACAGCAGAGTCCTACTTTCCTTCAAAGCACCAGATTCCAGACACAGCTAAAAAAACCCACACCAGCAGGAAGAACACTGCAAGGTCTCCAACCTGCATCATTTCCTAAAATGACTCAAACAGCAATATTCTCACAGATGTATCCTATGCCTTGTTTTAGAAATTCCACGCATTCACCAGTATCGCTGTAAAGAACATTAAAAAGAAAAGCTTTGCAAGCGAGGTCCGTGTCTTGCAGTAGAGGATCTGGTTGAATGCAACTGTAACTCACGTTTTCCTGCCATTGATAAGCTGCACCAACTGCCACCAGCAGTTCCTTTAATTGAATTAGAGCCTGGTTGTCGAATCAGGAAACATGTTTTCTACTCTGAGAGGAAGAGAATGTAAAAGGGAGGGGCCGGCACATGCTCTTTCACAATATATATGGTCAGTGTTGATTCACAGGCAGACCCGAAAGCATTGTAGCAAAATGTGTATCAGCCAGAGAGGTGCCCAGTTGTCCCAAAAAAGAGGTGAGTGGCATTTAGTAAACACTGATAGAGATAACCAAACCCCACCTCAATGCTGCTCCTAAAAAAGTGGTTCAGTTTCCAGCCACCTAGAAAAATAATTATCATCTCCTGATAGCACCTGGTGCTTTGAATCAACTAGTTCAGTCGTATCTGCATTATCCTTTCCATAAAACACAGGTCTGGAAAGACCTTCCGGATCTCTATTTTCTAAAATAAGCTTCTTTTCCCCACAGCTCCAATTTGGAGACTCTTTTAAAGCCTCCCTGTTCTGAGGAATAGACAGTTTTGTTTCTAGACTAAAGCTCATTCTGGCCCAGTCATACCCTTTTGCTCTTTGACTAATGCTATCCTTTGGCTCAAGTTTGTTTCTCTTCCTGGTGCTCATTCCTGTAGTGTATTTCTAGATGGAGTCTTGCCCCTCACATCGTAGACACTTTCCTTCTCTCATAAAATAGGTTCCTGGGATGACTGGGAAATGGATGTGCTTTTTCTGCACTTGGTTCAGAGCTAAGAACTCCAAAGTGAGATTTCATTTCTGCCTCGTACAATGCATTCATCATTTCCTGGTTACTAGAACTGCAATTGCATTTTTCCCATCTGGCAGGTCAGATCCATCCTTTGGCTGGCCCTTACATCTATTCTTTTCCCTCACCTGATTGCGCCTGGAGGTCATACACAGCAGCAATCCTTGTTGATCTGCGGGTTCACAATCCTTCTGTGTTGCTGAATTTTATCCATTTCAATTCCATTACATTTTTAAATTCTCCGTAAAAGTAAACCAATACAAATATTGATCAAGGTCTCATGTATTGTTAGGAACACCATTACTCACCACTCTCATCTCATTTCAACGCTGCCTGGTTTTATCCCCTCTTCCCCACCTACATGGTCCTATTCTCGAAGGGCAGATTTAGTCAAACACCTTCTGCTGCTGTAACCCAGTTTTTTCAGTATGCTGGACTGGGGAGTCCTGTACACAGGAGAGCTCCTGGTAATATTTGTACAACAGCTGGCAAAGAAATTCCAGACCTTTTCCATATTCAAGTATGTTGGCTTCTCTAATCAGTTTTCCCTTTGAAACAGAAAGTCTGAATCGCAAACCTACTCTTGTTTATCCTTTCATTTAATTCAAATAGAATCAATTTATGATCACCCAAGCTAGGATAATGTTTTTCACCGACTTCTCATATCCTTAACACTTGCAAGGATCATATTTGAAGTCATATCATGTCTTGTTGATTCAGGCACATTTTGATGAGAAAAATCTATTAGATATTATATCCAGGACTATCTGACCTTACATTTAATAGCATTTGCTCTCCAGTCTGTTATCCAGGAGGTTTGTCTTCGTATGATAGTTCCCAGTAATACATCTCTCTTTAATAACACTACACAGATGTTATGCAGATAGGATTCTAATAAAAGAGAAGTCTTCTAGCACCAACCTGGTGGAACCTTTTATCCGTGCTGTCCCTTTCAGGTTCCTTACAGTCTGCCTTGTCATTAGCATGAGACAGAAAGGGGAGCAGTTGTCATACTTGGAACTTTCTGGATAATGCAGATGGATTTCAGAGAAGTAATTTACACAACTTCTATGTTGTAAAGATTGAGAAGTTTGAAATCACACCATAAAGCCAATCTTTTATGCTAGAAAAAATAACAAATACCACGGCGCCTGCCATTAGTTCTGTTTGCACAAGCATTAGACTGCATCACAGCCAGACAACAGCAAGAAGATAATAGCTGTGAAAGCTTATTTTATTGTCATTGTTGATCCCATCTGCAAAACTTTTTCTACCATTGTGAAAAATAGGCTCAGCGATACCCTTGAATCCTCAGCTTTTGCTTATTATTACTGTTGAAAAAAGCTGCCAGATCTTTCTCTCTGAAGAAACCACGACTTGTTGAACTGCAAAGTCCTTCACAATACACACGCCACAGCACTTCTAGCACCACAAAGTAGCTGGCCCTTGATACCACATGAATGTGCTGTGGGTTTTCTTTTCCATATAAATATTTTTAGCATTTGGGTTTTCCTTGCTTTTTGGTGGACTGAACTCCCTGAGGAATGGGTGGTGAAACACGATGAACTTTCTCACATCTGAGCACCATGGGAATAGCCCTGCCCTTCTCCACATCCAGCCCATGGAGAAGTGTGCCATAAAAACAACGTAATAAAGTAACTGACTTCTTAAAAGGCACCTTCCCTTCCCAGCACTTGGAAACATCCTCCTTCCACACAAACATGGTAGGGTTGATTTACAGCTTGTTTGGATCACCCAGGTAGGAGCTGATTTGCTTTTGTCAGTTATCACTGAAGGGGTGAGAAAAACTAGTTTTATAGGAGGCAGAACCCAAGCTGACTCCGGGCCGTAAGAATGCCCCACTCCATCTAACCAGCCCACCAGAGAGGTGTGGTTTGGGCACAGCATCGCGAAAAATTATACCAGATGAATAAACGCAGTTCTGACAGACTCCATTGCTGGCCCTGGACAAGCCACTTCTCTTCCTTTCTTCGTCCATTCAGTAGTCACCAAGTAAAAGTAAAGTCTCCCTGAAGAGATAAGAAAGTTAACACTTTGGTGGAAACTCAGTAAAAAATGAGGCTAGCCAAATGGGTGCAAGCCTTTGCACAGATAAGGGATGGCATCCAGAGGGACCCGGGAAGGCTGCAGAGGTGGGCCACTGCCAACCTCCTGGAGTTCAACAAGGCCAAGTGCCACGTCCTGCACCTGGGTTGGGGCAATCCCAAGCACAAGGACAGGCTGGGTGGAGAGTGGAT